>NC_141830.1:2509766-2521366 GCF_982586985.1 Callionymus lyra
GATCTTCTCTGAGCATCACGATCTTCTCTGAGCATCACCTAATCTTCTCTGACCATCATGATCTTCTCTGACCATCACGATCTTCTCTGACCATCACGATCTTCTCTGAGCATCACCTGATCTTCTCTGACCATCACGATCTTCTCTGACCATCACGATCTTCTCTGAGCATCACCTGATCTTCTCTGAGCATCACGATCTTCTCTGAGCATCACGATCTTCTCTGACCATCACGATCTTCTCTGAGCATCACCTGATCTTCTCTGAGCATCACGATCTTCTCTGACCATCACGATCTTCTCTGAGCATCACGATCTTCTCTGAGCATCACCTAATCTTCTCTGACCATCATGATCTTCTCTGACCATCACGATCTTCTCTGACCATCACGATCTTCTCTGAGCATCACCTGATCTTCTCTGACCATCACGATCTTCTCTGACCATCACGATCTTCTCTGAGCATCACCTGATCTTCTCTGACCATCACGATCTTCTCTGAGCATCACGATCTTCTCTGACCATCACGATCTTCTCTGAGCATCACCTGATCTTCTCTGAGCATCACGATCTTCTCTGACCATTACGATCTTCTCTGAGCATCACGATCTTCTCTGAGCATCACCTAATCTTCTCTGACCATCATGATCTTCTCTGACCATCACGATCTTCTCTGACCATCACGATCTTCTCTGAGCATCACCTGATCTTCTCTGACCATCACGATCTTCTCTGACCATCACGATCTTCTCTGAGCATCACCTGATCTTCTCTGACCATCACGATCTTCTCTGAGCATTACGATCTTCTCTGACCATCACGATCTTCTCTGAGCATCACCTGATCTTCTCTGACCATCACGATCTTCTCTGACCAACACGATCTTCTCTGAGCTTCACGATCTTCTCTGACCAGCACGATCATCTCTGACCATCATGATCTTCTCTGACCATCACGATCTTCTCTGAGCATCACCTGATCTTCTCTGACCATCATGATCTTCTCTGACCATCACGATCATCTCTGAGCATCACGATCTTCTCTGAGCATCACGATCTTCTCTGACCATCATGATCTTCTCTGACCATCACGATCTTCTCTGAGCATCACGATCTTCTCTGACCATCACGATCTTCTCTGAGCATCACGATCTTCTCTGACCATCACCTGATCTTCTCTGACCATCACGATCTTCTCTGAGCATCACGATCTTCTCTGAGCATCACCTGATCTTCTCTGAGCATCACCTAATCTTCTCTGACCATCATGATCTTCTCTGACCATCACGATCTTCTCTGACCATCACGATCTTCTCTGAGCATCACCTGATCTTCTCTGACCATCACGATCTTCTCTGACCATCACGATCTTCTCTGAGCATCACCTGATCTTCTCTGACCATCACGATCTTCTCTGAGCATCACGATCTTCTCTGACCATCACGATCTTCTCTGAGCATCACCTGATCTTCTCTGACCATCACGATCTTCTCTGACCAACACGATCTTCTCTGAGCTTCACGATCTTCTCTGACCAGCACGATCATCTCTGACCATCATGATCTTCTCTGACCATCACGATCTTCTCTGAGCATCACCTGATCTTCTCTGACCATCATGATCTTCTCTGACCATCACGATCATCTCTGAGCATCACGATCTTCTCTGAGCATCACGTTCTTCTCTGACCATCATGATCTTCTCTGACCATCACGATCTTCTCTGAGCATCACGATCTTCCCTGACCATCACGATCTTCTCTGAGCATCACGATCTTCTCTGACCATCACCTGATCTTCTCTGACCATCACGATCTTCTCTGAGCATCACGATCTTCTCTGACCATCACCTGATCTTCTCTGACCATCACGATCTTCTCTGAGCATCACCTGATCTTCTCTGACCATCACGATCTTCTCTGACCATCACGATCTTCTCTGAGCATCACGATCTTCTCTGACCATCATGATCTTCTCTGACCATCACGATCTTCTCTGAGCATCACGATCTTCTCTGAGCATCACGATCTTCTCTGACCATCATGATCTTCTCTGACCATCATGATCTTCTCTGAGCATCACGATCTTCTCTGAGCATCACAATCTTCTCTGACCATCATGATCTTCTCTGAGCATCACAATCTTCTCTGACCATCACGATCTTCTCTGAGCATCACGATCTTCTCTGACCATCACGATCTTCTCTGAGCATCACGATCTTCTCTGACCATCACGATCTTCTCTGACCATCACGATCTTCTCTGACCATCATGATCTTCTCTGAGCATCACCTGATCTTCTCTGACCATCACGATCTTCTCTGAGCATCACGATCTTCTCTGACCATCACGATCTTCTCTGAGCATCACGATCTTCTCTGACCATCACGATCTTCTCTGACCATCATGATCTTCTCTGACCATCATGATCTTCTCTGACCATCATGATCTTCTCTGACCATCACGATCTTCTCTGAGCATCACGATCTTCTCTGACCATCACGATCTTCTCTGAGCATCACGATCTTCTCTGACCATCACGATCTTCTCTGACCATCATGATCTTCTCTGACCATCACGATCTTCTCTGACCATCACGATCTTCTCTGAGCATCACGATCTTCTCTGACCATCACGATCTTCTCTGAGCATCACGATCTTCTCTGACCATCACGATCTTCTCTGAGCATCACCTGATCTTCTCTGACCATCATGATCTTCTCTGACCATCACGATCTTCTCTGACCATCATGATCTTCTCTGAGCATCACCTGATCTTCTCTGACCATCACCTGATCTTCTCTGACCATCATGATCTTCTCTGACCATCACGATCTTCTCTGAGCATCACCTGATCTTCTCTGACCATCACGATCTTCTCTGACCATCATGATCTTCTCTGACCATCACGATCTTCTCTGACCATCACGATCTTCTCTGAGCATCATGATCTTCTCTGACCATCATGATCTTCTCTGACCATCACGATCTTCCCTGAGCATCACCTGATCTTCTCTGACCATCACGATCTTCTCTGACCATCACGATCTTCTCTGACCATTACGATCTTCTCTGACCATCACGATCTTCTCTGAGCATCACGATCTTCTCTGAGCATCACGATCTTCTCTGAGCATCACGATCTTCTCTCAGGGCTGCTGGAGGAAGACCACGGTGGACGATCTGCTGCCGTTCGACGAGCAGAACCGGCTGCTGCTGCCGGCGACGACCCGTCAATCAGAGCTGTGGCCCATGTTGCTGGCGAAGGCTCTGATCAAAGTGTCCAACAGCGAGTGAGTGTGTTGGTGCTCACACATCACAACACACACACACTGATGATACAATAGAGTCACACATCTCAACACACACACACTGATGATACAATAGAGTCACACATCACAACACACACACACTGATGATACAATAGAGTCACACATCTCAACACACACACACTGATGATACAATAGATTCACACATCACAACAACACACACACTGATGATACAATAGAGTTACACATCACAACAACACACACTGATGATACAATAGAGTCACACATCACAACACACACACACTGATGATACAATAGAGTCACACATCTCAACACACACACACTGATGATACAATAGAGTCACACATCACAACACACACACACACTGATGATACAATAGAGTCACACATCACAACACACACACACACTGATGATACAATAGAGTCACACATCACAACACACACACACTGATGATACAATAGAGTCACACATCACAACACACACACACACTGATGATACAATAGAGTCACACATCACAACACACACACACACTGATGATACAATAGAGTCACACATCTCAACACACACACACTGATGATACAATAGAGTCACACATCACAACACGCACACACACTGATGATACAATAGAGTCACACATCACAACACACACACACACTGATGATACAATAGAGTCACACATCACAACAACACACACACTGATGATACAATAGAGTCACACATCACAACAACACACACACTGATGATACAATAGAGTCACACATCACAACACACACACACACTGATGATACAATAGAGTCACACATCACAACAACACACACACTGATGATACAATAGAGTCACACATCACAACAACACACACACACTGATGATACAATAGATTCACATATCACAACAACACACACACACTGATGATACAATAGAGTCACACATCACAACACACACACACTGATGATACAATAGAGTCACACATCACAACACACACACACTGATGATACAATAGAGTCACACATCACAACACACACACACTGATGATACAATAGAGTCACACATCACAACACACACACACTGATGATACAATAGAGTCACACATCACAACACACACACACTGATGATACAATAGAGTCAGACATCACAACACACACACACTGATGATACAATAGAGTCACACATCACAACACACACACACTGATGATACAATAGAGTCACACATCACAACAACACACACACTGATGATAAAATAGAGTCACACATCACAACAACACACACACTGATGATACAATAGAGTCACACATCTCAACAACACACACACTGATGATAAAATAGAGTCACACATCACAACACACACACACTGATGATACAATAGAGTCACACATCTCAACAACACACACACTGATGATACAATAGAGTCACACATCACAACAACACACACACACTGATGATACAATAGAGTCACACATCACAACAACACACACACACTGATGATACAATAGAGTCACACATCTCAACAACACACACACTGATGATACAATAGAGTCACACATCACAACAACACACACACACTGATGATACAATAGAGGCACACATCACAACACACTCACTGATGATACAATAGAGTCACACATCACAACACACACACACTGATGATACAATAGAGTCACACATCACAACACACACACACACTGATGATACAATAGAGTCACACATCACAACAACACACACACACTGATGATACAATAGAGTCACACATCACAACAACACACATACACTGATGATACAATAGAGTCACACATCACAACACACACACACTGATGATACAATAGAGTCACACATCACAACACACACACTGATGATACAATAGAGTCACACATCACAACACACACACACTGATGATACAATAGAGTCACACATCACAACACACACACACACTGATGATACAATAGAGTCACACATCACAACACACACACACACTGATGATACATAGAGTCACACATCACAACACACACACACACTGATGATACATAGAGTCACACATCACAACACACACACACACTGATGATACATAGAGTCACACATCACAACAACACACACACACTGATGATACAATAGAGTCACACATCACAACAACACACACACTGATGATACAATAGAGTCACACATCAAAACAGCACACACACACTGATGATACAATAGAGTCACACATCACAACAACACACACACACCGATGATACAATAGAGACACACGTCACAACAACACACACACACTGATGATACAATAGAGTCACACATCACAACAACACACACACACACTGATGATACAATAGAGTCACACATCACAACAACACACACACACTGATGATACAATAGAGTCACACATCACAACAACACACACACACTGATGATACAATAGAGTCACATATCACAACAACACACACACTGATGATACAATAGAGTCACACATCACAACAACACACACACACTGATGATACAATAGAGTCACACATCACAACAACACACACACACTGATGATACAATAGAGTCACACATCACAACAACACACACTGATGATACAATAGAGTCACACATCACAACAACACACACACTGATGATACAATAGAGTCACACAACAACACACACACTGATGATACAATAGAGTCACACATCACAACAACACACACACACTGATGATACAATAGAGTCACACATCACAACAACACACACACTGATGATACATAAAGTCACACATCACAACAACACACACACACTGATGATACAATAGAGTCACGCATCACAACAACACACACACACTGATGATACAATAGAGTCACACATCACAACAACACACACACACTGATGATACAATAGAGTCACGCATCACAACAACACACACACTGATGATACAATAGAGTCACACATCACAACAACACACACACACTGATGATACAATAGAGTCACACATCACAACAACACACTGATGATACAATAGAGTCACACATCACAACAACACACACACACTGATGATACAATAGAGTCACACATCACAACAACACACACACACTGACGATACAATAGAGTCACGCATCACAACAACACACACACTGATGATACAATAGAGTCACACATCTCAACAACACACACACTGATGATACAATAGAGTCACACATCACAACAACACACACACACTGATGATACAATAGAGTCACACATCTCAACAACACACACACTGATGATACAATAGAGTCACACATCACAACAACACACACACACTGATGATACAATAGAGTCACACGTCACAACAACACACACACACTGATGATACAATAGAGTCACACATCACAACAACACACACACACTGATGATACAATAGAGTCACACATCACAACAACACACACACACTGATGATACAATAGAGTCACACAACTCAACAACACACACACTGATGATACAATAGAGTCACACATCTCAACAACACACACACTGATGATACAATAGAGTCACACATCACAACACACACACACTGATGATACAATAGAGTCACACATCTCAACAACACACACACTGATGATACAATAGAGTCACACATCACAACAACACACACACACTGATGATACAATAGAGTCACACATCACAACAACCACACACACACTGATGATACAATAGAGTCACACATCACAACAACACACACACACTGATGATACAATAGAGTCACACATCACAACAACACACACACACTGATGATACAATAGAGTCACACATCTCAACAACACACACACTGATGATACAATAGAGTCACACATCTCAACAACACACACACTGATGATACAATAGAGTCACACATCACAACAACACACACACACTGATGATACAATAGAGTCACGCATCACAACAACACACACACTGATGATACAATAGAGTCACACATCTCAACAACACACACACTGATGATACAATAGAGTCACGCATCACAACAACACACACACTGATGATACAATAGAGTCACACATCTCAACAACACACACACTGATGATACAATAGAGTCACACATCACAACAACACACACACACTGATGATACAATAGAGTCACACATCACAACAACACACACACACTGATGATACAATAGAGTCACACATCACAACAACACACACACACTGATGATACAATAGAGTCACACATCACAACAACACACACACACTGATGATACAATAGAGTCACACATCACAACAACACACACACACTGATGATACAATAGAGTCACACATCACAACAACACACACACACTGATGATACAATAGAGTCACACATCACAACAACACACACACACTGATGATACAATAGAGTCACACAACTCAACAACACACACACTGATGATACAATAGAGTCACACATCTCAACAACACACACACTGATGATACAATAGAGTCACACATCACAACAACACACACACACTGATGATACAATAGAGTCACACATCTCAACAACACACACACTGATGATACAATAGAGTCACACATCACAACAACACACACACTGATGATACAATAGAGTCACACATCACAACAACACACACACACTGATGATACAATAGAGTCACACATCACAACAACACACACACACTGATGATACAATAGAGTCACACATCACAACAACACACACACACTGATGATACAATAGAGTCACACATCTCAACAACACACACACTGATGATACAATAGAGTCACACATCTCAACAACACACACACTGATGATACAATAGAGTCACACATCACAACAACACACACACACTGATGATACAATAGAGTCACACATTACAACAACACTCACACACTGATGATACAATAGAGTCACACATCACAACAACACACACACTGATGATACAATAGAGTCACACATCACAACAACACACACACACTGATGATACAATAGAGTCACACATCACAACAACACACACACACTGATGACACAATAGAAGATGTTGTTCATTAAGTTAAGAATCATCAAATCAATCAATAAAACACTTGATGTGACTTTAGTGACAACATTGTTGTGTTTAATAAGTTGTGAGTCGACAGGATTTGTGAATAATGACATGTGTTGTTCTAGTGTGTGAAGGTGTTGAAGCACCTCAGTCACCTGCTGATGCACCGGGCCCTCCACTTGACCTGGGGCTCCTGATGCAGTGTAGAGCTGCTGGAGCGTGTGTGTGTGTGTGTGTGTGTGTGTGTGTGTGTGTGTGTGCTGGGACAACATGGCGTGTCCAGGAGGTTGAGACATGAATGTTTCATCCAGGACAGGAAACAAAGAAGACTCTTCGTGAATCATTTATGGCTTTAGTGAGAAGAACTTTTTCACACCTGACTGTGAGTCTATGTGAGCTGCTGAAGGTTCTGGTCATGACCTCAGATGATCCCAAAAGGTCCAGGTGTGGAAGTGCTGAAGGTTCTGGTCATGACCTCAGATGATCCCAGAGGTCCAGGTGTAGAAGTGCTGAAGGTTCTGGTCATGACCTCAGATGATCCAGAGGTCCAGGTGTAGAAGTGCTGAAGGTTCTGGTCATGACCTCAGATGATCCCAGAGGTCCAGGTGTAGAAGTGCTGAAGGTTCTGGTCATGACCTCAGATGATCCCAGAGGTCCAGGTGTAGAAGTGCTGAAGGTTCTGGTCATGACCTCAGATGATCCCAGAGGTCCAGGTGTAGAAGTGCTGAAGGTTCTGGTCATGAACTCAGATGATCCCAAAAGGTCCAGGTGTAGAAGTGCTGAAGGTTCTGGTCATGAACTCAGATGATCCCAGAGGTCCAGGTGTAGAAGTGCTGAAGGTTCTGGTCATGAACTCAGATGATCCCAAAAGGTCCAGGTGTAGAAGTGCTGAAGGTGCTGGTCATGAACCTCAGATGATCCCAGAGGTCCAGGTGTAGAAGTGCTGAAGGTTCTGGTCATGACCTCAGATGATCCCAGAGGTCCAGGTGTAGAAGTGCTGAAGGTTCTGGTCATGAACTCAGATGATCCCAAAGGTCCAGGTGTAGAAGTGCTGAAGGTTCTGGTCATGAACTCAGATGATCCCAAAAGGTCCAGGTGTAGAAGTGCTGAAGGTTCTGGTCATGAACTCAGATGATCCCAAAAGGTCCAGGTGTAGAAGTGCTGAAGGTTCTGGTCATGACCCCAGATGATCCCAGAGGTCCAGGTGTAGAAGTGCTGAAGGTTCTAGTCATGACCTCAGATGATCCCAGAGGTCCAGGTGTAGAAGTGCTGAAGGTTCTGGTCATGACCTCAGATGATCCCAGAGGTCCAGTTGTAGAAGTGCTGAAGGTTCTGGTCATGAACTCAGATGATCCCAGAGGTCCAGGTGTAGAGGTGCTGAAGGTTCTGGTCATGACCTCAGATGATCCCAGAGGTCCAGGTGTAGAAGTGCTGAAGGTTCTAGTCATGAACTCAGATGATCCCAGAGGTCCAGGTGTAGAAGTGCTGAAGGTTCTGGTCATGATCCCAGAGGTCCAGGTGTAGAAGTGCTAAAGGTTCTGGTCATGACCTCAGATGATCCCAGAGGTCCAGGTGTAGAAGTGCTGAAGGTTCTGGTCATGACCTCAGATGATCCCAGAGGTCCAGGTGTAGAAGTGCTGAAGGTTCTGGTCATGACCTCAGATGATCCCAGAGGTCCAGGTGCAGAAGTGCTGAAGGTTCTGGTCATGACCTCAGATGATCCCAGAGGTCCAGGTGTAGAAGTGCTTCAGGTTCTGGTCATGAACTCAGATGATCCCAGAGGTCCAGGTGTAGAAGTGCTGAAGGTTCTGGTCATGAACTCAGATGATCCCAGAGGTCCAGGTGTAGAAGTGCTGAAGGTTCTGGTCATGACCAGAGGTCCAGGTGTAGAAGTGCTGAAGGTTCTGGTCATGACCTCAGATGATCCCAGAGGTCCAGGTGTAGAAGTGCTGAAGGTTCTGGTCATGACCTCAGATGATCCCAGAGGTCCAGGTGTAGAAGTGCTGAAGGTTCTGGTCATGAACCTCAGATGATCCCAAAAGGTCCAGGTGTAGAAGTGCTGAAGGTTCTGGTCATGAACTCAGATGATCCCAGAGGTCCAGGTGTAGAAGTGCTGAAGGTTCTGGTCATGACCTCAGATGATCCCAGAGGTCCAGGTGTAGCAGTGCTGAAGGTTCTGGTCATGACCTCAGATGATCCCAGAGGTCCAGGTGTAGAAGTGCTGAAGGTTCTGGTCATGACCTCAGATGATCCCAGAGGTCCAGGTGTAGAAGTGCTGAAGGTTCTGGCCATGACCTCAGATGATCCCAGAGGTCCAGGTGTAGAAGTGCTGAAGGTTCTGGTCATGAACTCAGATGATCCCAGAGGTCCAGGTGTAGAAGTGCTGAAGGTTCTGGTCATGACCTCAGATGATCCCAGAAGGTCCAGGTGTAGAAGTGCTGAAGGTTCTGGTCATGACCTCAGATGATCCCAGAGGTCCAGGTGTAGAAGTGCTGAAGGTTCCTGGTCATGACCTCAGATGATCCCAGAGGTCCAGGTGTAGAAGTGCTGAAGGTTCTGGTCATGACCTCAGATGATCCCAAAAGGTCCAGGTGTAGAAGTGCTGAAGGTTCTGGTCATGACCTCAGATGATCCCAAAAGGTCCAGGTGTAGAAGTGCTGAAGGTTCTGGTCATGACCTCAGATGATCCCAAAAGGTCCAGGTGTAGAAGTGCTGAAGGTTCTGGTCATGACCTCAGATGATCCCAAAAGGTCCAGGTGTAGAAGTGCTGAAGGTTCTGGTCATGAACTCAGATGATCCCAGAGGTCCAGGTGTAGAAGTGCTGAAGGTTCTGGTCATGACCTCAGATGATCCCAGAAGGTCCAGGTGTAGAAGTGCTGAAGGTTCTGGTCATGACCTCAGATGATCCCAAGAGGTCCAGGTGTAGAAGTGCTGAAGGTTCTGGTCATGAACTCAGATGATCCCAGAGGTCCAGGTGTAGAAGTGCTGAAGGTTCTGGTCATGACCTCAGATGATCCCAGAGGTCCAGGTGTAGAAGTGCTGAAGGTTCTGGTCATGAACTCAGATGATCCCAGAGCGTCCCAGGTGTAGAAGTGCTGAAGGTTCTGGTCATGAACTCAGATGATCCCAGAGGTCCAGGTGTAGAAGTGCTGAAGGTTCTGGTCATGAACTCAGATGATCCCAAAAGGTCCAGGTGTAGAAGTGCTGAAGGTTCTGGTCATGAACTCAGATGATCCCAGAGGTCCAGGTGTAGAAGTGCTGAAGGTTCTGGTCATGAACTCAGATGATCCCAAAAGGTCCAGGTGTAGAAGTGCTGAAGGTTCTGGTCATGAACTCAGATG
>NC_141830.1:2521466-2566466 GCF_982586985.1 Callionymus lyra
AATTAACTAGTTCACAGAAGTGTTTATCAGACAAAATACACTACATTCAGTTCCATTCATCCAAAATATGAACTAGTTCATTGAACTATCGTTGAATTAACTAGTTCACAGAAGCGTTTATCAGACAAAATACACTACGTTCAGTTCACGTTCATCCAAAATGTATTTTGTCCGATAACAGCGAACTTTCGTTGAATGAACTAGTTCACAAAAGCGTTAATTAGACGAAATACACTACGTTCAGTTGATGTTCATCCAAAATATGAACTAGTTCAATGAACTATTGTTAAATAAACTAGTTCACAGAAGCGTTTATCAGACAAAATACACTACGTTTAGTTCACATTCGTCCAAAATATGAACTAGTTCATTGAACTATCGTTGAATGATCTAGTTCACAGAAGCGTTTATCAGACAAAATACACTACGTTCAGTTCACGTTAGTCCACTATCGTTAAATGAACTAGTTCACAAAAGCGTTAATTGGACGAAATACACTACGTTCAGTTGACGTCCATCCAAAATATTAACTAGTTCAATGAACTATTGTTAAATTAACTAGTTCACAGAAGCGTTTATCAGACAAAATACACTACGATTAGTTCACATTCGTCCAAAATATGAACTAGTTCATTGAACTATCGTTGAATGAACTAGTTCACAGAAGCGTTTATCAGATAAAATACACTACGTTCAGTTCATGATCATCCAAAATATGAACTAGTTCATTGAACTATCGTTGAATGAACTAGTTCACAGAAGCGTTTATCAGACAAAATACACTACATTCAGTTCCATTCATCCAAAATATGAACTAGTTCAATGAGCTATCGTTGAATGAACTAGTTCACAGAAGCGTTTATCAGACAAAATACACTACGTTCAGTTTATGTTCGTCCAAAATATGAACTAGTTCATTTAACTATCGTTGAATGATCTAGTTCACAGAAGCGTTTATCAGACAAAATACACTACATTCAGTTCCATTCATCCAAAATATGAACTAGTTCATTTCACTATCATTGAATTAACTAGTTCACAGAAGCGTTTATCAGACAAAATACACTACGTTCAGTTCACGTTAGTCCAAAATATGAACTACTTCATTTAACTATCATTGAATGATCTAGTTCACAGAAGCGTTTATCAGACAAAATACACTACATTCAGTTCCATTCATCCAAAATATGAACTAGTTCATTTCACTATCATTGAATTAACTAGTTCACAGAAGCGTTTATCAGACAAAATACACTACGTTCAGTTCACGTTAGTCCAAAATATGAACTACTTCATTTAACTATCATTGAATGAACTAGTTCACAGAAGCGTTTATCAGATAAAATACACTACGTTCAGTTCATGATCATCCAAAATATGAACTAGTTCATTTCACTATCATTGAATTAACTAGTTCACAGAAGCGTTTATCAGACAAAATACACTACGTTCAGTTGACGTTAATCCAAAATATGAACTAGTTCAATGAACTATAGTTAACTGAACTAGTTCACAGAAGCGTTTATCAGACAAAATACACTACGTTCAGTTGACGTCCATCCAAAATATGAACTAGTTCATTGAACTATCGTTGAATGATCTAGTTCACAGAAGCGTTAATCAGAAAAAATACACTACGTTCAGTTGACGTCCATCCAAAATATGAACTAGTTCAATGAGCTATCGTTGAATGAACTAGTTCAAAGACGCGTTATCAGACAAAATACACTACATTCAGTTCCATTCATCCAAAATATGAACTAGTTCATTTCACTATCGTTGAATTAACTAGTTCACAGAAGTGTTTATCAGATAAAATACACTACGTTCATTTGACTTTCATCCAAAATATGAACTAGTTCATTCAACGATAGTTAAATGAACTAGTTCACAAAAGCGTTAATTAGACGAAATACACTACGTTCAGTTGACGTTCATCCAAAATATGAACTAGTTCAATGAACTATTGTTAAATGAACTAGTTCACAAAAGCGTTTATCAGACAAAATACACTACGTTTAGTTCATATTCGTCCAAAATATGAAATAGTTCATTGAACTATCGTTGAATGATCTAGTTCACAGAAGCGTTTATCAGACAAAATACACTACGTTCAGTTCACGTTAGTCCACTATCGTTAAATGAACTAGTTCACAAAAGCGTTTATCAGACAAAATACACTACGTTCAGTTTATGTTCGTCCAAAATATGAACTAGTTCATTGAACTATCGTTGAATTAACTAGTTCACAGAAGCGTTTATCAGATAAAATACACTACGTTCAGTTCATGATCATCCAAAATATGAACTAGTTAATTGAACTATCGTTGAATAAACTAGTTCACAGAAGCGTTTATCAGATAAAATACACTACGTTCAGTTCATGATCATCCAAAATATGAACTAGTTAATTGAACTATCGTTGAATGAACTAGTTCACAGAAGCGTTTATCAGACAAAATACACTACATTCAGTTGACGTTCATTCAAAATATGAACTAGTTCAATGAGCTATCGTTGAATGAACTAGTTCACAGAAGTGTTTATCAGACAAAATACACTATGTTCAGTTGACGTTCATTCAAAATATGAACTAGTTCATTTAACTATCGTTGAATGAACTAGTTCACAGAAGCGTTTATCAGATAAAATACACTACGTTCAGTTTATGTTCATCCAAAATATGAACTACTTCATTTAACTATCGTTGAATTAACTAGTTCACAAAAGCGTTAATTAGACGAAATACACTACGTTCAGTTAACGTTCGTCCAAAATATGAACTAGTTCATTGAACTATCGTTGAATTAACTAGTTCACAGAAGTGTTTATCAGACAAAATACACTACATTCAGTTCCATTCATCCAAAATATGAACTAGTTCATTGAACTATCGTTGAATTAACTAGTTCACAGAAGCGTTTATCAGACAAAATACACTACGTTCAGTTCACGTTCATCCAAAATGTATTTTGTCCGATAACACCGAACTTTCGTTGAATGAACTAGTTCACAAAAGCGTTAATTAGACGAAATACACTACGTTCAGTTGATGTTCATCCAAAATATGAACTAGTTCAATGAACTATTGTTAAATAAACTAGTTCACAGAAGCGTTTATCAGACAAAATACACTACGTTTAGTTCACATTCGTCCAAAATATGAACTAGTTCATTGAACTATCGTTGAATGATCTAGTTCACAGAAGCGTTTATCAGACAAAATACACTACGTTCAGTTCACGTTAGTCCACTATCGTTAAATGAACTAGTTCACAAAAGCGTTAATTGGACGAAATACACTACGTTCAGTTGACGTCCATCCAAAATATTAACTAGTTCAATGAACTATTGTTAAATTAACTAGTTCACAGAAGCGTTTATCAGACAAAATACACTACGATTAGTTCACATTCGTCCAAAATATGAACTAGTTCATTGAACTATCGTTGAATGAACTAGTTCACAGAAGCGTTTATCAGATAAAATACACTACGTTCAGTTCATGATCATCCAAAATATGAACTAGTTCATTGAACTATCGTTGAATGAACTAGTTCACAGAAGCGTTTATCAGACAAAATACACTACATTCAGTTCCATTCATCCAAAATATGAACTAGTTCAATGAGCTATCGTTGAATGAACTAGTTCACAGAAGCGTTTATCAGACAAAATACACTACGTTCAGTTTATGTTCGTCCAAAATATGAACTAGTTCATTTAACTATCGTTGAATGATCTAGTTCACAGAAGCGTTTATCAGACAAAATACACTACATTCAGTTCCATTCATCCAAAATATGAACTAGTTCATTTCACTATCATTGAATTAACTAGTTCACAGAAGCGTTTATCAGACAAAATACACTACGTTCAGTTCACGTTAGTCCAAAATATGAACTACTTCATTTAACTATCATTGAATGATCTAGTTCACGGAAGCGTTTATCAGACAAAATACACTACATTCAGTTCCATTCATCCAAAATATGAACTAGTTCATTTCACTATCATTGAATTAACTAGTTCACAGAAGCGTTTATCAGACAAAATACACTACGTTCAGTTCACGTTAGTCCAAAATATGAACTACTTCATTTAACTATCATTGAATGAACTAGTTCACAGAAGCGTTTATCAGATAAAATACACTACGTTCAGTTCATGATCATCCAAAATATGAACTAGTTCATTTCACTATCATTGAATTAACTAGTTCACAGAAGCGTTTATCAGACAAAATACACTACGTTCAGTTGACGTTAATCCAAAATATGAACTAGTTCAATGAACTATAGTTAACTG
This sequence comes from Callionymus lyra, assembly GCF_982586985.1. Classification (NCBI taxonomy): domain Eukaryota; kingdom Metazoa; phylum Chordata; class Actinopteri; order Syngnathiformes; family Callionymidae; genus Callionymus; species Callionymus lyra. Next base: position 2,525,775 of record NC_141830.1, read on the forward strand.
AACTAGTTCACAGAAGCGTTTATCAGACAAAATACACTACGTTCAGTTGACGTCCATCCAAAATATGAACTAGTTCATTGAACTATCGTTGAATGATCTAGTTCACAGAAGCGTTAATCAGAAAAAATACACTACGTTCAGTTGACGTCCATCCAAAATATGAACTAGTTCAATGAGCTATCGTTGAATGAACTAGTTCAAAGACGCGTTATCAGACAAAATACACTACATTCAGTTCCATTCATCCAAAATATGAACTAGTTCATTTCACTATCGTTGAATTAACTAGTTCACAGAAGTGTTTATCAGATAAAATACACTACGTTCATTTGACTTTCATCCAAAATATGAACTAGTTCATTCAACGATAGTTAAATGAACTAGTTCACAAAAGCGTTAATTAGACGAAATACACTACGTTCAGTTGACGTTCATCCAAAATATGAACTAGTTCAATGAACTATTGTTAAATGAACTAGTTCACAAAAGCGTTTATCAGACAAAATACACTACGTTTAGTTCATATTCGTCCAAAATATGAAATAGTTCATTGAACTATCGTTGAATGATCTAGTTCACAGAAGCGTTTATCAGACAAAATACACTACGTTCAGTTCACGTTAGTCCACTATCGTTAAATGAACTAGTTCACAAAAGCGTTTATCAGACAAAATACACTACGTTCAGTTTATGTTCGTCCAAAATATGAACTAGTTCATTGAACTATCGTTGAATTAACTAGTTCACAGAAGCGTTTATCAGATAAAATACACTACGTTCAGTTCATGATCATCCAAAATATGAACTAGTTAATTGAACTATCGTTGAATAAACTAGTTCACAGAAGCGTTTATCAGATAAAATACACTACGTTCAGTTCATGATCATCCAAAATATGAACTAGTTAATTGAACTATCGTTGAATGAACTAGTTCACAGAAGCGTTTATCAGACAAAATACACTACATTCAGTTGACGTTCATTCAAAATATGAACTAGTTCAATGAGCTATCGTTGAATGAACTAGTTCACAGAAGTGTTTATCAGACAAAATACACTATGTTCAGTTGACGTTCATTCAAAATATGAACTAGTTCATTTAACTATCGTTGAATGAACTAGTTCACAGAAGCGTTTATCAGATAAAATACACTACGTTCAGTTTATGTTCATCCAAAATATGAACTACTTCATTTAACTATCGTTGAATTAACTAGTTCACAAAAGCGTTAATTAGACGAAATACACTACGTTCAGTTAACGTTCGTCCAAAATATGAACTAGTTCATTGAACTATCGTTGAATTAACTAGTTCACAGAAGTGTTTATCAGACAAAATACACTACATTCAGTTCCATTCATCCAAAATATGAACTAGTTCATTGAACTATCGTTGAATTAACTAGTTCACAGAAGCGTTTATCAGACAAAATACACTACGTTCAGTTCACGTTCATCCAAAATGTATTTTGTCCGATAACACCGAACTTTCGTTGAATGAACTAGTTCACAAAAGCGTTAATTAGACGAAATACACTACGTTCAGTTGATGTTCATCCAAAATATGAACTAGTTCAATGAACTATTGTTAAATAAACTAGTTCACAGAAGCGTTTATCAGACAAAATACACTACGTTTAGTTCACATTCGTCCAAAATATGAACTAGTTCATTGAACTATCGTTGAATTAACTAGTTCACAGAAGCGTTTATCAGATAAAATACACTACGTTCAGTTCATGATCATCCAAAATATGAACTAGTTAATTGAACTATCGTTGAATAAACTAGTTCACAGAAGCGTTTATCAGATAAAATACACTACGTTCAGTTCATGATCATCCAAAATATGAACTAGTTAATTGAACTATCGTTGAATGAACTAGTTCACAGAAGCGTTTATCAGACAAAATACACTACATTCAGTTGACGTTCATTCAAAATATGAACTAGTTCAATGAGCTATCGTTGAATGAACTAGTTCACAGAAGTGTTTATCAGACAAAATACACTATGTTCAGTTGACGTTCATTCAAAATATGAACTAGTTCATTTAACTATCGTTGAATGAACTAGTTCACAGAAGCGTTTATCAGATAAAATACACTACGTTCAGTTTATGTTCATCCAAAATATGAACTACTTCATTTAACTATCGTTGAATTAACTAGTTCACAAAAGCGTTAATTAGACGAAATACACTACGTTCAGTTAACGTTCGTCCAAAATATGAACTAGTTCATTGAACTATCGTTGAATTAACTAGTTCACAGAAGTGTTTATCAGACAAAATACACTACATTCAGTTCCATTCATCCAAAATATGAACTAGTTCATTGAACTATCGTTGAATTAACTAGTTCACAGAAGCGTTTATCAGACAAAATACACTACGTTCAGTTCACGTTCATCCAAAATGTATTTTGTCCGATAACACCGAACTTTCGTTGAATGAACTAGTTCACAAAAGCGTTAATTAGACGAAATACACTACGTTCAGTTGATGTTCATCCAAAATATGAACTAGTTCAATGAACTATTGTTAAATAAACTAGTTCACAGAAGCGTTTATCAGACAAAATACACTATATTCAGTTGACGTTCATCCAAAATATGAACTAGTTCAATGAACTATTGTTAAATGAACTAGTTCACAGAAGCGTTTATCAGATAAAATACACTATCAGTTCACGTTCGTCCAAAATATGAACTACTTCATTGAACTATCGTTGAATGATCTAGTTCACAGAAGCGTTTATCAGACAAAATACACTACGTTCAGTTCATGATCATCCAAAATATGAACTAGTTAATTGAACTATCATTGAATGAACTAGTTCACAGAAGCGTTTATCAGACAAAATACACTACGTTCAGTTGACGTTCATCCAAAATATGAACTAGTTCAATGAACTATTGTTAAATGAACTAGTTCACAGAAGCGTTTATCAGACAAAATACACTACGTTTAGTTCACATTCGTCCAAAATATGAACTAGTTCATTGAACTATCGTTGAATGATCTAGTTCACAGAAGCGTTTATCAGACAAAATACACTACGTTCAGTTCACGTTAGTCCACTATCGTTAAATGAACTAGTTCACAAAAGCGTTATTTAGACGAAATACACTACATTCAGTTCATGATCATCCAAAATATGAACTAGTTCATTGAACTATCGTTGAATGAACTAGTTCACAGAAGCTTTTGTAAGACAAAATACACTACATTCAGTTCCATTCATCAAAAATATGAACTAGTTCATTGAACTATCGTTGAATTAACTAGTTCACAGAAGCGTTTATCAGACAAAATACACTACATTCAGTTCCATTCATCCAAAATATGAACTAGTTCATCGAACTATCGTTGAATGAACTAGTTCACAAAAGCGTTTATCAATAAATCGATAAAATACACTACGTTCAGTTTATGTTCATCTAAAATATGAACTAGTTCATTGAACTACCGTTGAATGAACTAGTTCACAAAAGCGTTAATTAGACGAAATACACTAGGTTCAGTTGACGTTCATCCAAAATATGAACTAGTTCAATGAACTATTGTTAAATGAACTAGTTCACAGAAGCGATTATCTGACAAAATACACTGCATTCAGTTCCATTCATCCAAAATATGAACTAGTTCATCGAACTATCGTTGAATGAACTAGTTCACAAAAGCGTTAATTCGACGAAATACACTACGTTCAGTTGACGTCCATCCAAAATATGAACTAGTTCAATGAACTATTGTTAAATGAACTAGTTCACAGAAGCGTTTATCTGACAAAATACACTACATTCAGTTCCATTCATCCAAAATATGAACTAGTTCATTGAACTATCGTTGAATGATCTAGTTCACAGAAGCGTTTATCAGATAAAATACACTACGTTCAGTTTATGTTCATCTAAAATATGAACTAGTTCATTGAACTATCGTTGAATGAACTAGTTCACAGAAGCGTTAATTGGACGAAATACACTACGTTCAGTTGACGTCCATCTAAAATATGAACTAGTTCATTGAACTATCGTTGAATTAACTAGTTCACAGAAGCGTTTATCAGACAAAATACACTACGTTCAGTTCACGTTAGTCCACTATCGTTAAATGAACTAGTTCACAAAAGCGTTAATTAGACGAAATACACTACGTTCAGTTGACATTCATCCAAAATATGAACTACTTCATTGAACTACCGTTGAATGAACTAGTTCACAAAAGCGTTAATTAGACGAAATACACTACGTTCAGTTGACGTCCATCCAAAATATGATCTAGTTCAATGAACTATAGTTAAATGAACTAGTTCACAGAAGCGTTTATCAGACAAAATACACTACGTTCAGTTCACGTTAGTCCACTATCGTTAAATGAACTAGTTCACAGAAGCATTTATCAGACAAAATACACTACGTTCAGTTCACGTTAGTCCACTATCGTTAAATGAACTAGTTCACAAAAGCGTTAATTGGACGAAATACACTACGTTCAGTTGACGTCCATCCAAAATATTAACTAGTTCAATGAACTATTGTTAAATTAACTAGTTCACAGAAGCGTTTATCAGACAAAATACACTACGATTAGTTCACATTCGTCCAAAATATGAACTAGTTCATTGAACTATCGTTGAATGATCTAGTTTACAGAAGCGTTTATCAGACAAAATACACTACGTTCAGTTCACGTTAGTCCACTATCGTTAAATGAACTAGTTCACAAAAGCGTTTATCAGACAAAATACACTACGTTCAGTTCACGTCCATCCAAAATATGAACTAGTTCATTGAATTATCGTTGAATGATCTAGTTCACAGAAGCGTTAATCAGACAAAATACACTACGTTCAGTTCACGTTAGTCCACTATCGTTAAATGAACTAGTTCACAAAAGCGTTAATTAGACGAAATACACTACGTTCAGTTGACGTCCATCCAAAATATGAACTAGTTCATTGAACTATCGTTGAATGAACTAGTTCACAGAAGCGTTTATCAGATAAAATACACTACGTTCAGTTCATGATCATCCAAAATATGAACTAGTTAATTAAACTATCGTTAAATGAACTAGTTCACAGAAGCGTTTATCAGACAAAATACACTATGTTCAGTTCACGTTCATCCAAAATATGAACTAGTTAATTCAACGATAGTTCAATGAACTAGTTCATATTTTGGAAATACACTACGTTCAGTTCACGTTAGTCCACTATCGTTAAATGAACTAGTTCACAAAAGCGTTAATTAGACGAAATACACTACGTTCAGTTGACGTCCATCTAAAATATGAACTAGTTCATTGAACTACCGTTGAATGAACTAGTTCACAAAAGCGTTATTTAGACGAAATACACTACGTTCAGTTGACGTTCATTCAAAATATGAACTAGTTCAATGAGCTATCGTTGAATGAACTAGTTCACAGAAGCGTTTATCAGATAAAATACACTACATTCAGTTCCATTCATTCAAAATATGAACTAGTTCAATGAGCTATCGTTGAATGAACTAGTTCACAGAAGCGTTTATCTGACAAAATACACTACATTCAGTTCCATTCATCCAAAATATGAACTAGTTCACTGAACTACCGTTGAATGAACTAGTTCACAAAAGCGTTAATTAGACGAAATACACTACATTCAGTTGACGTCCATCCAAAATATGAACTAGTTCAATGAACTATTGTTAAATGAACTAGTTCACAGAAGCGTTTATCTGACAAAATACACTACATTCAGTTCCATTCATCCAAAATATGAACTAGTTCATTGAACTCTTGTTGAATGAACTAGTTCACAAAAGCGTTAATTAGACGAAATACACTACGTTCAGTTCACGTTAGTCCACTATCGTTAAATGAACTAGTTCACAAAAGCGTTAATTAGACGAAATACACTACGTTCAGTTGACGTTCATCCAAAATATGAACTAGTTCATTGAACTATCGTTGAATGATCTAGTTCACAGAAGCGTTTATCAGACAAAATACACTACGTTCAGTTCACGTTAGTCCACTATCGTTAAATGAACTAGTTCACAAAAGCGTTTATCAGACAAAATTCACTACGTTCAGTTCACGTCCATCCAAATTATGAACTAGTTCATTGAACTATCGTTGAATGATCTAGTTCACAGAAGCGTTAATCAGACAAAATACACTACGTTCAGTTCACGTTAGTCCACTATCGTTAAATGAACTAGTTCACAAAAGCGTTAATTAGACGAAATACACTACGTTCAGTTGACGTTCATCCAAAATATGAACTAGTTCAATGAACTATTGTTAAATGAACTAGTTCACAGAAGCGTTTATCAGACAAAATACACTATGTTCAGTTCACGTTCATCCAAAATATGAACTAGTTAATTCAACGATAGTTCAATGAACTAGTTCATATTTTGGAAATACACTACCTTTTAGTTCACGTTAGTCCACTATCGTTAAATGAACTAGTTCACAAAAGCGTTAATTAGACGAAATACACTACGTTCAGTTGACGTTCATCCAAAATATGAACTAGTTCAATGAACTATTGTTAAATGAACTAGTTCACAGAAGCGTTTATCAGACAAAATACACAGCAGGCGTTTTGCTTTCACTTCTGAGGGGCCATGAAAGACCCAAGATACTGTAGCTGTCGTGGGACAGCGTGCCCTTTGACCTCAGATTAAGAGTGGATTATCTGGTGTGTTTGTGTGTGTGTGTGTGTGTGTGTGTGTGTGTGTGTGTGTGTGTGTGTGTGTGTGTGTGTGTGTGTGTGTGTGTGTGTGTGTGTGTGTGTGCGATAGATCTAGTCGTCGCTCCACAGTCGTCGATAAAACGAGTGGATCTCATGTGATCTCAACGTTGCAACGACTCCTGCAGCTTCAGGGTTGAGTCTTATCAAAGTCAGCAGTCAGAATGGCAACACAACACGCACACAGACGGACAAGAATCCAAAATATGAACTAGTACATTGAACTGTCGTTGAATTCACTAGTTCACAGAAGTGTTTATCAGACAAAATACACTACGTTCAGTTTATGTTCATCTAAAATATGAACTAGTTCATTGAACTACCGTTGAATGAACTAGTTCACAGAAGCGTTTATCAGATAAAATACACTACATTCAGTTCCATTCATCCAAAATATGAACTAGTTCATTTCACTATCGTTGAATTAACTAGTTCACAGAAGTGTTTATCAGACAAAATACACTACGTTCAGTTGACGTTCGTCCAAAATATGAACTAGTTCATTGAACTATCGTTGAATGATCTAGTTCACAGAAGCGTTTATCAGACAAAATACACTATGTTCAGTTGACGTTCATTCAAAATATGAACTAGTTCATTTAACTATCGTTGAATGAACTAGTTCACAGAAGCGTTTATCAGATAAAATACTCTACGTTCAGTTTATGTTCATCCAAAATATGAACTACTTCATTTAACTATCGTTGAATTAACTAGTTCAGAAAAGCGTTAATTAGACGAAATACACTACGTTCAGTTAACGTTCGTCCAAAATATGAACTAGTTCATTGAACTATCGTTGAATTAACCAGTTCACAGAAGCGTTTATCAGACAAAATACACTACGTTCAGTTCACGTTCATCCAAAATGTATTTTGTCCGATAACAGCGAACTTTCGTTGAATGAACTAGTTCACAAAAGCGTTAATTAGACGAAATACACTACGTTCAGTTGACGTTCATCCAAAATATGAACTAGTTCAATGAACTATTGTTAAATGAACTAGTTCACAGAAGCGTTTATCAGACAAAATACACTACGTTTAGTTCACATCCGTCCAAAATATGAACTAGTTCATTGAACTATCGTTGAATGATCTAGTTCACAGAAGCGTTAATCAGACAAAATACACTACGTTCAGTTCACGTTAGTCCACTATCGTTAAATGAACTAGTTCACAAAAGCGTTAATTGGACGAAATACACTACGTTCAGTTGACGTCCATCGAAAATATTAACTAGTTCAATGAACTATTGTTAAATGAACTAGTTCACAAAAGCTTTATTTAGACGAAATACACTACGTTCAGTTGACGTTCATTCAAAATATGAACTAGTTCAATGAGCTATCGTTGAATGAACTAGTTCACAGAAGCGTTTATCTGACAAAATACACTACATTCAGTTCCATTCATCCAAAATATGAACTAGTTCATCGAACTATCGTTGAATGAACTAGTTCACAAAAGCGTTAATTCGACGAAATACACTACGTTCAGTTGACGTCCATCCAAAATATGAACTAGTTCAATGAACTATTGTTAAATGAACTAGTTCACAGAAGCGTTTATCTGACAAAATACACTACATTCAGTTCCATTCATCCAAAATATGAACTAGTTCATTGAACTATCATTGAATGATCTAGTTCACAGAAGCGTTTATCAGATAAAATACACTACGTTCAGTTTATGTTCATCTAAAATATGAACTAGTTCATTGGACTATCGTTGAATGAACTAGTTCACAGAAGCGTTAATTGGACGAAATACACTACGTTCAGTTGACGTCCATCTAAAATATGAACTAGTTCATTGAACTATCGTTGAATGAACTAGTTCACAGAAGCGTTAATTAGACGAAATACACTACGTTCAGTTGACGTCCATCCAAAATATGAACTAGTTCAATGAACTATTGTTAAATGAACTAGTTCACAAAAGCGTTTATCACACAAAATACACTACGTTCAGTTCACATTAGTCCACTATCGTTAAATGAACTAGTTCACAAAAGCGTTTATCAGACAAAATACACTATGTTCAGTTGACGTTCATTCAAAATATGAACTAGTTCAATGAACTATTGTTGAATGAACTAGTTCACATAAGCGTTTATCAGACAAAATACACAGCAGGCGTTTTGCTTTCACTTCTGAAAGACCCAAGATACTGTAGCTGTCGTGGGACAGCGTGCCCTTTGACCTCAGATTAAGAGTGGATTATCTGGTGTGTGTGTGTGTGTGTGTGTGTGTGTGTGTGTGTGTGTGTGTGTGTGTGTGTGTGTGTGTGTGTGTGTGTGTGTGTGTGTGTGTGTGTGTGCGATAGATCTAGTCTTCGCTCCGAGTGGATCTCATGTGATCTCAACGTTGCAACGACTCCTGCAGCTTCAGGGTTGAGTCTTATCAAAGTCAGCAGTCAGAATGGCAACACAACACGCACACAGACGCACAATAGAGCCGGCTGAACGGCCGGGTACACAATAGTGCTAAATTAAATCACTCTTGTCAGAGCCGACAGCTCCTCACACATCACTCGCGCACACGCCAGGCTGAGAAGGACTTCTTTGTTTTGCTGTGCGATGTGTTGCGATCGATTTCTCTTCATTATGCAAATAAGTGTGGAAGGAATTGCACTCGATTAGCTAATAATTAGCTTTACATCTGTTTGTGTCCTTCTGGTGTTTATCCTTATCAGATAAAATACACTACGTTCAGTTCATGATCATCCAAAATATGAACTAGTTCAATGAACTATCGTTGAATTAACTAGTTCACAAAAGCGTTTATCAGATAAAATACACTACGTTCAGTTCCATTCATCCAAAATATGAACTAGTTCAATGAACTATTGTTGAATGATCTAGTTCACAGAAGCGTTTATCAGATAAAATACACTACGTTCAGTTCATGATCATCCAAAATATGAACTACTTCATTTAACTATCGTTGAATGAACTAGTTCACAAAAGCGTTTATCAGATAAAATACACTACGTTCAGTTCATGATCATCCAAAATATGAACTAGTTCAATGAACTATCGTTGAATGAACTAGTTCACAGAAGCGTTTATCAGATAAAATACACTACGTTCAGTTCACGTTAGTCCAAAATATGAACTAGTTAATTGAACTATCGTTGAATTAACTAGTTCACAGAAGCGTTTATCAGATAAAATACACTACGTTCAGTTCACGTTCATTCAAAATATGAACTAGTTCAATGAACTATTGTTGAATGAACTAGTTCACAGAAGCGTTTATCAGATAAATTACACTACGTTCAGTTCACGTTCGTCCAAAATATGAACTAGTTCATTGAACTATCGATGAATTAACTAGTTCACAGAAGCGTTTATCAGAGAAAATACACTATGTTCAGTTCATGATCATCCAAAATATGAACTAGTTAATTCAACGATAGTTCAATGAACTAGTTCACAGAAGCGTTTATCAGATAAAATACACTATGTTCAGTTGACGTTCATCCAAAATATGAACTAGTTCATTGAACTATCTAGTTCACAGAAGCGTTTATCAGACAAAATACACTATGTTCAGTTCATGATCATCCAAAATATGAACTAGTTAATTGAACTATCGTTGAATGAACTAGTTCACAGAAGCGTTTATCAGATAAAATACACTACGTTCAGTTCACGTTCATTCAAAATATGAACTAGTTCATTGAACTATCGTTGAATGAACTAGTTCACAGAAGCGTTTATCAGATAAAATACACTACGTTTAGTTCACGTTAGTCCAAAATATGAACTAGTTCATTGAACTATCGTTGAATGAACTAGTTCACAGAAGCTTTTATCAGACAAAATACACTACATTCAGTTCCATTCATCCAAAATATGAACTAGTTCAATGAACTATCGTTGAATGAACTAGTTCACAGAAGCGTTTATCAGATAAAATACACTACGTTCAGTTCACGTTAGTCCAAAATATGAACTAGTTAATTGAACTATCGTTGAATTAACTAGTTCACAGAAGCGTTTATCAGATAAAATACACTACGTTCAGTTCACGTTCATTCAAAATATGAACTAGTTCATTGAACTATCGTTGAATGAATTAGTTCACAAAAGCGTTTATCAGATAAAATACACTACGTTCAGATCACGTTCGTCCAAAATATGAACTAGTTCATTGAACTATCGTTGAATTAACTAGTTCACAGAAGCGTTTATCAGATAAAATACACTACGTTCAGTTCATGATCATCCAAAATATGAACTAGTTCAATGAAATATCGTTGAATGAACTAGTTCACAGAAGCGTTTATCAGATAAAATACACTACGTTCACTTGACGTTCATCCAAAATATGAACTAGTTCATTAAACTATCGTTGAATTAACTAGTTCACAGAAGCGTTTATCAGATAAAATACACTACGTTCAGTTCATGATCATCCAAAATATGAACTAGTTCAATGAGCTATCGTTGAATGAACTAGTTCACAGAAGCGTTTATCAGATAAAATACACTACGTTCAGTTCATGATCATCCAAAATATGAACTAGTTCAATGAACTATTGTTAAATGAACTAGTTCACAGAAGCGTTTATCAGATAAAATACACTACGTTCAGTTCACGTTAGTCCAAAATATGAACTAGTTCATTGAACTATCGTTAAATGAATTAGTTCACAAAAGCGTTTATCAGATAAAATACACTACGTTCAGTTCATGTTAGTCCAAAATATGAACTAGTTCATTGAACTATCGTTGAATGAACTAGTTCACAAAAGCGTTTATCAGACAAAATACACTACATTCAGTTCCATTCATCCAAAATATGAACTAGTTCATTGAACTATCGTTGAATGAACTAGTTCACAGAAGCGTTTATCAGACAAAATACACTACGTTCAGTTCACGTTAGTCCAAAATATGAACTAGTTCATTGAACTATCGTTGAATTAACTAGTTCACAGAAGCGTTTATCAGATAAAATACACTACATTCAGTTCACGTTAGTCCAAAATATGAACTAGTTCATTGAACTATCGTTGAATGATCTAGTTCACAAAAGCGTTTATCAGATAAAATACACTACGTTCAGTTGACGTTCATCCAAAATATGAACTAGTGCAATGAACTATTGTTAAATGAACTAGTTCACAGAAGCGTTTATCAGATAGAATACACTACGTTCATTTCACGTTAGTCCAAAATATGAACTAGTTCATTTAACTATCGTTGAATGAATTAGTTCACAAAAGCGTTTATCAGACAAAATACACTATGTTCAGTTCATGATCATCCAAAATATGAACTAGTTCATTGAACTATCGTTGAATTAACTAGTTCACAAAAGCATTTATCAGATTAAATACACTACGTTCAGTTCACGTTAGTCCAAAATATGAACTAGTTCATTGAACTATCGTTGAATGAACTAGTTCACAGAAGCGTTTATCAGACAAAATACACTATGTTCAGTTCATGATCATCCAAAATATGAACTAGTTCATTGAACTATCGTTGAATTAACTAGTTCACAAAAGCGTTTATCAGACAAAATACGCTATGTTCAGTTCATGATCATCCAAAATATGAACTAGTTAATTGAACTATCGTTGAATGAACTAGTTCACAGAAGCGTTTATCAGACAAAATACACTATGTTTAGTTCACGTTAGTCCAAAATATGAACTAGTTCATTGAACTATCGTTGAATGAACTAGTTCACAGAAGCGTTTATCAGACAAAATACACTATGTTCAGTTGACGTTCATTCAAAATATGAACTAGTTCAATGAGCTATCGTTGAATGAACTAGTTCACAGAAGCGTTTATCAGACAAAATACACTATGTTCAGTTCACGTTCGTCCAAAATATGAACTAGTTCATTGAACTATCGTTGAATGAACTAGTTCACAGAAGCGTTTATCAGACAAAATACACTACGTTCAGTTCATGATCATCCAAAATATGAACTAGTTCAATGAACTATCGTTGAATGAACTAGTTCACAGAAGCGTTTATCAGACAAAATACACTATGTTCAGTTCACGTTCGTCCAAAATATGAACTAGTTCATTGAACTATCGTTGAATTAACTAGTTCACAAAAGCGTTTATCAGATCAAATACACTACGTTCAGTTCATGATCATCCAAAATATGAACTAGTTCATTGAACTATCGTTGAATGAACTAGTTCACAGAAGCGTTTATCAGATAAAATACACTACGTTCAGATCACGTTCGTCCAAAATATGAACTAGTTCATTGAACTATCGTTGAATTAACTAGTTCACAGAAGCGTTTATCAGATAAAATACACTACGTTCAGTTCATGATCATCCAAAATATGAACTAGTTCAATGAACTATCGTTGAATGAACTAGTTCACAGAAGCGTTTATCAGATAAAATACACTACGTTCACTTGACGTTCATCCAAAATATGAACTAGTTCATTAAACTATCGTTGAATTAACTAGTTCACAGAAGCGTTTATCAGATAAAATACACTACGTTCAGTTCATGATCATCCAAAATATGAACTAGTTCAATGAGCTATCGTTGAATGAACTAGTTCACAGAAGCGTTTATCAGATAAAATACACTACGTTCAGTTCATGATCATCCAAAATATGAACTAGTTCAATGAACTATTGTTAAATGAACTAGTTCACAGAAGCGTTTATCAGATAAAATACACTACGTTCAGTTCACGTTAGTCCAAAATATGAACTACTTCATTGAACTATCGTTAAATGAATTAGTTCACAAAAGCGTTTATCAGATAAAATACACTACGTTCAGTTCCATTCATTCAAAATATGAACTAGTTCATTGAACTATTGTTCAATGAACTAGTTCACAGAAGCGTTTATCAGATAAAATACACTACGTTCAGTTCATGATCATCCAAAATATGAACTAGTTCAATGAACTATTGTTGAATGAATTAGTTCACAAAAGCGTTTATCAGATAAAATACACTACGTTCAGTTCATGTTAGTCCAAAATATGAACTAGTTCATTGAACTATCGTTGAATGAACTAGTTCACAAAAGCGTTTATCAGACAAAATACACTACATTCAGTTCCATTCATCCAAAATATGAACTAGTTCATTGAACTATCGTTGAATGAACTAGTTCACAGAAGCGTTTATCAGACAAAATACACTACGTTCAGTTCACGTTAGTCCAAAATATGAACTAGTTCATTGAACTATCGTTGAATTAACTAGTTCACAGAAGCGTTTATCAGATAAAATACACTACATTCAGTTCACGTTAGTCCAAAATATGAACTAGTTCATTGAACTATCGTTGAATGATCTAGTTCACAAAAGCGTTTATCAGATAAAATACACTACGTTCAGTTGACGTTCATCCAAAATATGAACTAGTGCAATGAACTATTGTTAAATGAACTAGTTCACAGAAGCGTTTATCAGATAGAATACACTACGTTCATTTCACGTTAGTCCAAAATATGAACTAGTTCATTTAACTATCGTTGAATGAATTAGTTCACAAAAGCGTTTATCAGACAAAATACACTATGTTCAGTTCATGATCATCCAAAATATGAACTAGTTCATTGAACTATCGTTGAATTAACTAGTTCACAAAAGCATTTATCAGATTAAATACACTACGTTCAGTTCACGTTAGTCCAAAATATGAACTAGTTCATTGAACTATCGTTGAATGAACTAGTTCACAGAAGCGTTTATCAGACAAAATACACTATGTTCAGTTCATGATCATCCAAAATATGAACTAGTTCATTGAACTATCGTTGAATTAACTAGTTCACAAAAGCGTTTATCAGACAAAATACACTATGTTCAGTTCATGATCATCCAAAATATGAACTAGTTAATTGAACTATCGTTGAATGAACTAGTTCACAGAAGCGTTTATCAGACAAAATACACTATGTTCAGTTCACGTTAGTCCAAAATATGAACTAGTTCATTGAACTATCGTTGAATGAACTAGTTCACAGAAGCGTTTATCAGACAAAATACACTATGTTCAGTTGACGTTCATTCAAAATATGAACTAGTTCAATGAGCTATCGTTGAATGAACTAGTTCACAGAAGCGTTTATCAGACAAAATACACTATGTTCAGTTCACGTTCGTCCAAAATATGAACTAGTTCATTGAACTATCGTTGAATGAACTAGTTCACAGAAGCGTTTATCAGACAAAATACACTACGTTCAGTTCATGATCATCCAAAATATGAACTAGTTCAATGAACTATCGTTGAATGAACTAGTTCACAGAAGCGTTTATCAGACAAAATACACTATGTTCAGTTCACGTTCGTCCAAAATATGAACTAGTTCATTGAACTATCGTTGAATTAACTAGTTCACAAAAGCGTTTATCAGATCAAATACACTACGTTCAGTTCATGATCATCCAAAATATGAACTAGTTCATTGAACTATCGTTGAATGAACTAGTTCACAGAAGCGTTTATCAGATAAAATACACTACGTTCAGATCACGTTCGTCCAAAATATGAACTAGTTCATTGAACTATCGTTGAATTAACTAGTTCACAGAAGCGTTTATCAGATAAAATACACTACGTTCAGTTCATGATCATCCAAAATATGAACTAGTTCAATGAACTATCGTTGAATGAACTAGTTCACAGAAGCGTTTATCAGATAAAATACACTACGTTCACTTGACGTTCATCCAAAATATGAACTAGTTCATTAAACTATCGTTGAATTAACTAGTTCACAGAAGCGTTTATCAGATAAAATACACTACGTTCAGTTCATGATCATCCAAAATATGAACTAGTTCAATGAGCTATCGTTGAATGAACTAGTTCACAGAAGCGTTTATCAGATAAAATACACTACGTTCAGTTCATGATCATCCAAAATATGAACTAGTTCAATGAACTATTGTTAAATGAACTAGTTCACAGAAGCGTTTATCAGATAAAATACACTACGTTCAGTTCACGTTAGTCCAAAATATGAACTACTTCATTGAACTATCGTTAAATGAATTAGTTCACAAAAGCGTTTATCAGATAAAATACACTACGTTCAGTTCCATTCATTCAAAATATGAACTAGTTCATTGAACTATTGTTCAATGAACTAGTTCACAGAAGCGTTTATCAGATAAAATACACTACGTTCAGTTCATGATCATCCAAAATATGAACTAGTTCAATGAACTATTGTTGAATGAATTAGTTCACAAAAGCGTTTATCAGATAAAATACACTACGTTCAGTTCATGTTAGTCCAAAATATGAACTAGTTCATTGAACTATCGTTGAATGAACTAGTTCACAAAAGCGTTTATCAGACAAAATACACTACATTCAGTTCCATTCATCCAAAATATGAACTAGTTCATTGAACTATCGTTGAATGAACTAGTTCACAGAAGCGTTTATCAGACAAAATACACTACGTTCAGTTCACGTTAGTCCAAAATATGAACTAGTTCATTGAACTATCGTTGAATTAACTAGTTCACAGAAGCGTTTATCAGATAAAATACACTACATTCAGTTCACGTTAGTCCAAAATATGAACTAGTTCATTGAACTATCGTTGAATGATCTAGTTCACAAAAGCGTTTATCAGATAAAATACACTACGTTCAGTTGACGTTCATCCAAAATATGAACTAGTGCAATGAACTATTGTTAAATGAACTAGTTCACAGAAGCGTTTATCAGATAGAATACACTACGTTCATTTCACGTTAGTCCAAAATATGAACTAGTTCATTTAACTATCGTTGAATGAATTAGTTCACAAAAGCGTTTATCAGACAAAATACACTATGTTCAGTTCATGATCATCCAAAATATGAACTAGTTCATTGAACTATCGTTGAATTAACTAGTTCACAAAAGCATTTATCAGATTAAATACACTACGTTCAGTTCACGTTAGTCCAAAATATGAACTAGTTCATTGAACTATCGTTGAATGAACTAGTTCACAGAAGCGTTTATCAGACAAAATACACTATGTTCAGTTCATGATCATCCAAAATATGAACTAGTTCATTGAACTATCGTTGAATTAACTAGTTCACAAAAGCGTTTATCAGACAAAATACACTATGTTCAGTTCATGATCATCCAAAATATGAACTAGTTAATTGAACTATCGTTGAATGAACTAGTTCACAGAAGCGTTTATCAGACAAAATACACTATGTTCAGTTCACGTTAGTCCAAAATATGAACTAGTTCATTGAACTATCGTTGAATGAACTAGTTCACAGAAGCGTTTATCAGACAAAATACACTATGTTCAGTTGACGTTCATTCAAAATATGAACTAGTTCAATGAGCTATCGTTGAATGAACTAGTTCACAGAAGCGTTTATCAGACAAAATACACTATGTTCAGTTCACGTTCGTCCAAAATATGAACTAGTTCATTGAACTATCGTTGAATGAACTAGTTCACAGAAGCGTTTATCAGACAAAATACACTATGTTCAGTTCACGTTCGTCCAAAATATGAACTAGTTCATTGAACTATCGTTGAATGAACTAGTTCACAGAAGCGTTTATCAGACAAAATACACTACGTTCAGTTCATGATCATCCAAAATATGAACTAGTTCAATGAACTATCGTTGAATGAACTAGTTCACAGAAGCGTTTATCAGACAAAATACACTATGTTCAGTTCACGTTCGTCCAAAATATGAACTAGTTCATTGAACTATCGTTGAATTAACTAGTTCACAAAAGCGTTTATCAGATCAAATACACTACGTTCAGTTCATGATCATCCAAAATATGAACTAGTTCATTGAACTATCGTTGAATGAACTAGTTCACAGAAGCGTTTATCAGATAAAATACACTACGTTCAGATCACGTTCGTCCAAAATATGAACTAGTTCATTGAACTATCGTTGAATTAACTAGTTCACAGAAGCGTTTATCAGATAAAATACACTACGTTCAGTTCATGATCATCCAAAATATGAACTAGTTCAATGAACTATCGTTGAATGAACTAGTTCACAGAAGCGTTTATCAGATAAAATACACTACGTTCACTTGACGTTCATCCAAAATATGAACTAGTTCATTAAACTATCGTTGAATTAACTAGTTCACAGAAGCGTTTATCAGATAAAATACACTACGTTCAGTTCATGATCATCCAAAATATGAACTAGTTCAATGAGCTATCGTTGAATGAACTAGTTCACAGAAGCGTTTATCAGATAAAATACACTACGTTCAGTTCATGATCATCCAAAATATGAACTAGTTCAATGAACTATTGTTAAATGAACTAGTTCACAGAAGCGTTTATCAGATAAAATACACTACGTTCAGTTCACGTTAGTCCAAAATATGAACTACTTCATTTAACTATCGTTAAATGAATTAGTTCACAAAAGCGTTTATCAGATAAAATACACTACGTTCAGTTCCATTCATTCAAAATATGAACTAGTTCATTGAACTATTGTTAAATGAACTAGTTCACAGAAGCGTTTATCAGATAAAATACACTACGTTCAGTTCATGATCATCCAAAATATGAACTAGTTCAATGAACTATTGTTGAATGAATTAGTTCACAAAAGCGTTTATCAGATAAAATACACTACGTTCAGTTCATGTTAGTCCAAAATATGAACTAGTTCATTGAACTATCGTTGAATGAACTAGTTCACAGAAGCGTTTATCAGACAAAATACACTACGTTCAGTTCACGTTAGTCCAAAATATGAACTAGTTCATTGAACTATCGTTGAATTAACTAGTTCACAGAAGCGTTTATCAGATAAAATACACTACATTCAGTTCACGTTAGTCCAAAATATGAACTAGTTCATTGAACTATCGTTGAATGATCTAGTTCACAAAAGCGTTTATCAGATAAAATACACTACGTTCAGTTGACGTTCATCCAAAATATGAACTAGTGCAATGAACTATTGTTAAATGAACTAGTTCACAGAAGCGTTTATCAGATAGAATACACTACGTTCAGTTCACGTTAGTCCAAAATATGAACTAGTTCATTTAACTATCGTTGAATGAATTAGTTCACAAAAGCGTTTATCAGACAAAATACACTATGTTCAGTTCATGATCATCCAAAATATGAACTAGTTCATTGAACTATCGTTGAATTAACTAGTTCACAAAAGCATTTATCAGATTAAATACACTACGTTCAGTTCACGTTAGTCCAAAATATGAACTAGTTCATTGAACTATCGTTGAATGAACTAGTTCACAGAAGCGTTTATCAGACAAAATACACTATGTTCAGTTCATGATCATCCAAAATATGAACTAGTTCATTGAACTATCGTTGAATTAACTAGTTCACAAAAGCGTTTATCAGACAAAATACACTATGTTCAGTTCATGATCATCCAAAATATGAACTAGTTAATTGAACTATCGTTGAATGAACTAGTTCACAGAAGCGTTTATCAGACAAAATACACTATGTTCAGTTCACGTTAGTCCAAAATATGAACTAGTTCATTGAACTATCGTTGAATGAACTAGTTCACAAAAGCGTTTATCAGACAAAATACACTACATTCAGTTCCATTCATCCAAAATATGAACTAGTTCATTGAACTATCGTTGAATGAACTAGTTCACAGAAGCGTTTATCAGACAAAATACACTACGTTCAGTTCACGTTAGTCCAAAATATGAACTAGTTCATTGAACTATCGTTGAATTAACTAGTTCACAGAAGCGTTTATCAGATAAAATACACTACATTCAGTTCACGTTAGTCCAAAATATGAACTAGTTCATTGAACTATCGTTGAATGATCTAGTTCACAAAAGCGTTTATCAGATAAAATACACTACGTTCAGTTGACGTTCATCCAAAATATGAACTAGTGCAATGAACTATTGTTAAATGAACTAGTTCACAGAAGCGTTTATCAGATAGAATACACTACGTTCAGTTCACGTTAGTCCAAAATATGAACTAGTTCATTTAACTATCGTTGAATGAATTAGTTCACAAAAGCGTTTATCAGACAAAATACACTATGTTCAGTTCATGATCATCCAAAATATGAACTAGTTCATTGAACTATCGTTGAATTAACTAGTTCACAAAAGCATTTATCAGATTAAATACACTACGTTCAGTTCACGTTAGTCCAAAATATGAACTAGTTCATTGAACTATCGTTGAATGAACTAGTTCACAGAAGCGTTTATCAGACAAAATACACTATGTTCAGTTCATGATCATCCAAAATATGAACTAGTTCATTGAACTATCGTTGAATTAACTAGTTCACAAAAGCGTTTATCAGACAAAATACACTATGTTCAGTTCATGATCATCCAAAATATGAACTAGTTAATTGAACTATCGTTGAATGAACTAGTTCACAGAAGCGTTTATCAGACAAAATACACTATGTTCAGTTCACGTTAGTCCAAAATATGAACTAGTTCATTGAACTATCGTTGAATGAACTAGTTCACAGAAGCGTTTATCAGACAAAATACACTATGTTCAGTTGACGTTCATTCAAAATATGAACTAGTTCAATGAGCTATCGTTGAATGAACTAGTTCACAGAAGCGTTTATCAGACAAAATACACTATGTTCAGTTCACGTTCGTCCAAAATATGAACTAGTTCATTGAACTATCGTTGAATGAACTAGTTCACAGAAGCGTTTATCAGACAAAATACACTACGTTCACTTCATGATCATCCAAAATATGAACTAGTTCAATGAACTATCGTTGAATGAACTAGTTCACAGAAGCGTTTATCAGATAAAATACACTATGTTCACTTGACGTTCATCCAAAATATGAACTAGTTCATTAAACTATCGTTGAATTAACTAGTTCACAGAAGCGTTTATCAGATAAAATACACTACGTTCAGTTCATGATCATCCAAAATATGAACTAGTTCAATGAGCTATCGTTGAATGAACTAGTTCACAGAAGCGTTTATCAGATAAAATACACTACGTTCAGTTCATGATCATCCAAAATATGAACTAGTTCAATGAACTATTGTTAAATGAACTAGTTCACAGAAGCGTTTATCAGATAAAATACACTACGTTCAGTTCACGTTAGTCCAAAATATGAACTACTTCATTGAACTATCGTTAAATGAATTAGTTCACAAAAGCGTTTATCAGATAAAATACACTACGTTCAGTTCCATTCATTCAAAATATGAACTAGTTCATTGAACTATTGTTAAATGAACTAGTTCACAGAAGCGTTTATCAGATAAAATACACTACGTTCAGTTCATGATCATCCAAAATATGAACTAGTTCAATGAACTATTGTTGAATGAATTAGTTCACAAAAGCGTTTATCAGATAAAATACACTACGTTCAGTTCATGTTAGTCCAAAATATGAACTAGTTCATTGAACTATCGTTGAATGAACTAGTTCACAAAAGCGTTTATCAGACAAAATACACTACATTCAGTTCCATTCATCCAAAATATGAACTAGTTCATTGAACTATCGTTGAATGAACTAGTTCACAGAAGCGTTTATCAGACAAAATACACTACGTTCAGTTCACGTTAGTCCAAAATATGAACTAGTTCATTGAACTATCGTTGAATTAACTAGTTCACAGAAGCGTTTATCAGATAAAATACACTACATTCAGTTCACGTTAGTCCAAAATATGAACTAGTTCATTGAACTATCGTTGAATGATCTAGTTCACAAAAGCGTTTATCAGATAAAATACACTACGTTCAGTTGACGTTCATCCAAAATATGAACTAGTGCAATGAACTATTGTTAAATGAACTAGTTCACAGAAGCGTTTATCAGATAGAATACACTACGTTCATTTCACGTTAGTCCAAAATATGAACTAGTTCATTTAACTATCGTTGAATGAATTAGTTCACAAAAGCGTTTATCAGACAAAATACACTATGTTCAGTTCATGATCATCCAAAATATGAACTAGTTCATTGAACTATCGTTGAATTAACTAGTTCACAAAAGCATTTATCAGATTAAATACACTACGTTCAGTTCACGTTAGTCCAAAATATGAACTAGTTCATTGAACTATCGTTGAATGAACTAGTTCACAGAAGCGTTTATCAGACAAAATACACTATGTTCAGTTCATGATCATCCAAAATATGAACTAGTTCATTGAACTATCGTTGAATTAACTAGTTCACAAAAGCGTTTATCAGACAAAATACACTATGTTCAGTTCATGATCATCCAAAATATGAACTAGTTAATTGAACTATCGTTGAATGAACTAGTTCACAGAAGCGTTTATCAGACAAAATACACTATGTTCAGTTCACGTTAGTCCAAAATATGAACTAGTTCATTGAACTATCGTTGAATGAACTAGTTCACAGAAGCGTTTATCAGACAAAATACACTATGTTCAGTTGACGTTCATTCAAAATATGAACTAGTTCAATGAGCTATCGTTGAATGAACTAGTTCACAGAAGCGTTTATCAGACAAAATACACTATGTTCAGTTCACGTTCGTCCAAAATATGAACTAGTTCATTGAACTATCGTTGAATGAACTAGTTCACAGAAGCGTTTATCAGACAAAATACACTACGTTCAGTTCATGATCATCCAAAATATGAACTAGTTCAATGAACTATCGTTGAATGAACTAGTTCACAGAAGCGTTTATCAGACAAAATACACTATGTTCAGTTCACGTTCGTCCAAAATATGAACTAGTTCATTGAACTATCGTTGAATTAACTAGTTCACAAAAGCGTTTATCAGATCAAATACACTACGTTCAGTTCATGATCATCCAAAATATGAACTAGTTCATTGAACTATCGTTGAATGAACTAGTTCACAGAAGCGTTTATCAGATAAAATACACTACGTTCAGATCACGTTCGTCCAAAATATGAACTAGTTCATTGAACTATCGTTGAATTAACTAGTTCACAGAAGCGTTTATCAGATAAAATACACTACGTTCAGTTCATGATCATCCAAAATATGAACTAGTTCAATGAACTATCGTTGAATGAACTAGTTCACAGAAGCGTTTATCAGATAAAATACACTACGTTCACTTGACGTTCATCCAAAATATGAACTAGTTCATTAAACTATCGTTGAATTAACTAGTTCACAGAAGCGTTTATCAGATAAAATACACTACGTTCAGTTCATGATCATCCAAAATATGAACTAGTTCAATGAGCTATCGTTGAATGAACTAGTTCACAGAAGCGTTTATCAGATAAAATACACTACGTTCAGTTCATGATCATCCAAAATATGAACTAGTTCAATGAACTATTGTTAAATGAACTAGTTCACAGAAGCGTTTATCAGATAAAATACACTACGTTCAGTTCACGTTAGTCCAAAATATGAACTACTTCATTGAACTATCGTTAAATGAATTAGTTCACAAAAGCGTTTATCAGATAAAATACACTACGTTCAGTTCCATTCATTCAAAATATGAACTAGTTCATTGAACTATTGTTCAATGAACTAGTTCACAGAAGCGTTTATCAGATAAAATACACTACGTTCAGTTCATGATCATCCAAAATATGAACTAGTTCAATGAACTATTGTTGAATGAATTAGTTCACAAAAGCGTTTATCAGATAAAATACACTACGTTCAGTTCATGTTAGTCCAAAATATGAACTAGTTCATTGAACTATCGTTGAATGAACTAGTTCACAAAAGCGTTTATCAGACAAAATACACTACATTCAGTTCCATTCATCCAAAATATGAACTAGTTCATTGAACTATCGTTGAATGAACTAGTTCACAGAAGCGTTTATCAGACAAAATACACTACGTTCAGTTCACGTTAGTCCAAAATATGAACTAGTTCATTGAACTATCGTTGAATTAACTAGTTCACAGAAGCGTTTATCAGATAAAATACACTACATTCAGTTCACGTTAGTCCAAAATATGAACTAGTTCATTGAACTATCGTTGAATGATCTAGTTCACAAAAGCGTTTATCAGATAAAATACACTACGTTCAGTTGACGTTCATCCAAAAAATGAACTAGTGCAATGAACTATTGTTAAATGAACTAGTTCACAGAAGCGTTTATCAGATAGAATACACTACGTTCATTTCACGTTAGTCCAAAATATGAACTAGTTCATTTAACTATCGTTGAATGAATTAGTTCACAAAAGCGTTTATCAGACAAAATACACTATGTTCAGTTCATGATCATCCAAAATATGAACTAGTTCATTGAACTATCGTTGAATTAACTAGTTCACAAAAGCATTTATCAGATTAAATACACTACGTTCAGTTCACGTTAGTCCAAAATATGAACTAGTTCATTGAACTATCGTTGAATGAACTAGTTCACAGAAGCGTTTATCAGACAAAATACACTATGTTCAGTTCATGATCATCCAAAATATGAACTAGTTCATTGAACTATCGTTGAATTAACTAGTTCACAAAAGCGTTTATCAGACAAAATACACTATGTTCAGTTCATGATCATCCAAAATATGAACTAGTTAATTGAACTATCGTTGAATGAACTAGTTCACAGAAGCGTTTATCAGACAAAATACACTATGTTCAGTTCACGTTAGTCCAAAATATGAACTAGTTCATTGAACTATCGTTGAATGAACTAGTTCACAGAAGCGTTTATCAGACAAAATACACTATGTTCAGTTGACGTTCATTCAAAATATGAACTAGTTCAATGAGCTATCGTTGAATGAACTAGTTCACAGAAGCGTTTATCAGACAAAATACACTATGTTCAGTTCACGTTCGTCCAAAATATGAACTAGTTCATTGAACTATCGTTGAATGAACTAGTTCACAGAAGCGTTTATCAGACAAAATACACTACGTTCAGTTCATGATCATCCAAAATATGAACTAGTTCAATGAACTATCGTTGAATGAACTAGTTCACAGAAGCGTTTATCAGACAAAATACACTATGTTCAGTTCACGTTCGTCCAAAATATGAACTAGTTCATTGAACTATCGTTGAATTAACTAGTTCACAAAAGCGTTTATCAGATCAAATACACTACGTTCAGTTCATGATCATCCAAAATATGAACTAGTTCATTGAACTATCGTTGAATGAACTAGTTCACAGAAGCGTTTATCAGATAAAATACACTACGTTCAGATCACGTTCGTCCAAAATATGAACTAGTTCATTGAACTATCGTTGAATTAACTAGTTCACAGAAGCGTTTATCAGATAAAATACACTACGTTCAGTTCATGATCATCCAAAATATGAACTAGTTCAATGAACTATCGTTGAATGAACTAGTTCACAGAAGCGTTTATCAGATAAAATACACTACGTTCACTTGACGTTCATCCAAAATATGAACTAGTTCATTAAACTATCGTTGAATTAACTAGTTCACAGAAGCGTTTATCAGATAAAATACACTACGTTCAGTTCATGATCATCCAAAATATGAACTAGTTCAATGAGCTATCGTTGAATGAACTAGTTCACAGAAGCGTTTATCAGATAAAATACACTACGTTCAGTTCATGATCATCCAAAATATGAACTAGTTCAATGAACTATTGTTAAATGAACTAGTTCACAGAAGCGTTTATCAGATAAAATACACTACGTTCAGTTCACGTTAGTCCAAAATATGAACTACTTCATTGAACTATCGTTAAATGAATTAGTTCACAAAAGCGTTTATCAGATAAAATACACTACGTTCAGTTCCATTCATTCAAAATATGAACTAGTTCATTGAACTATTGTTCAATGAACTAGTTCACAGAAGCGTTTATCAGATAAAATACACTACGTTCAGTTCATGATCATCCAAAATATGAACTAGTTCAATGAACTATTGTTAAATGAACTAGTTCACAGAAGCGTTTATCAGATAAAATACACTACATTCAGTTCACGTTAGTCCAAAATATGAACTAGTTCATTGAACTATCGTTGAATGATCTAGTTCACAAAAGCGTTTATCAGATAAAATACACTACGTTCAGTTGACGTTCATCCAAAATATGAACTAGTGCAATGAACTATTGTTAAATGAACTAGTTCACAGAAGCGTTTATCAGATAGAATACACTACGTTCAGTTCACGTTAGTCCAAAATATGAACTAGTTCATTTAACTATCGTTGAATGAATTAGTTCACAAAAGCGTTTATCAGACAAAATACACTATGTTCAGTTCATGATCATCCAAAATATGAACTAGTTCATTGAACTATCGTTGAATTAACTAGTTCACAAAAGCATTTATCAGATTAAATACACTACGTTCAGTTCACGTTAGTCCAAAATATGAACTAGTTCATTGAACTATCGTTGAATGAACTAGTTCACAGAAGCGTTTATCAGACAAAATACACTATGTTCAGTTCATGATCATCCAAAATATGAACTAGTTCATTGAACTATCGTTGAATTAACTAGTTCACAAAAGCGTTTATCAGACAAAATACACTATGTTCAGTTCATGATCATCCAAAATATGAACTAGTTAATTGAACTATCGTTGAATGAACTAGTTCACAGAAGCGTTTATCAGACAAAATACACTATGTTCAGTTCACGTTAGTCCAAAATATGAACTAGTTCATTGAACTATCGTTGAATGAACTAGTTCACAAAAGCGTTTATCAGACAAAATACACTACATTCAGTTCCATTCATCCAAAATATGAACTAGTTCATTGAACTATCGTTGAATGAACTAGTTCACAGAAGCGTTTATCAGACAAAATACACTACGTTCAGTTCACGTTAGTCCAAAATATGAACTAGTTCATTGAACTATCGTTGAATTAACTAGTTCACAGAAGCGTTTATCAGATAAAATACACTACATTCAGTTCACGTTAGTCCAAAATATGAACTAGTTCATTGAACTATCGTTGAATGATCTAGTTCACAAAAGCGTTTATCAGATAAAATACACTACGTTCAGTTGACGTTCATCCAAAATATGAACTAGTGCAATGAACTATTGTTAAATGAACTAGTTCACAGAAGCGTTTATCAGATAGAATACACTACGTTCAGTTCACGTTAGTCCAAAATATGAACTAGTTCATTTAACTATCGTTGAATGAATTAGTTCACAAAAGCGTTTATCAGACAAAATACACTATGTTCAGTTCATGATCATCCAAAATATGAACTAGTTCATTGAACTATCGTTGAATTAACTAGTTCACAAAAGCATTTATCAGATTAAATACACTACGTTCAGTTCACGTTAGTCCAAAATATGAACTAGTTCATTGAACTATCGTTGAATGAACTAGTTCACAGAAGCGTTTATCAGACAAAATACACTATGTTCAGTTCATGATCATCCAAAATATGAACTAGTTCATTGAACTATCGTTGAATTAACTAGTTCACAAAAGCGTTTATCAGACAAAATACACTATGTTCAGTTCATGATCATCCAAAATATGAACTAGTTAATTGAACTATCGTTGAATGAACTAGTTCACAGAAGCGTTTATCAGACAAAATACACTATGTTCAGTTCACGTTAGTCCAAAATATGAACTAGTTCATTGAACTATCGTTGAATGAACTAGTTCACAGAAGCGTTTATCAGACAAAATACACTATGTTCAGTTGACGTTCATTCAAAATATGAACTAGTTCAATGAGCTATCGTTGAATGAACTAGTTCACAGAAGCGTTTATCAGACAAAATACACTATGTTCAGTTCACGTTCGTCCAAAATATGAACTAGTTCATTGAACTATCGTTGAATGAACTAGTTCACAGAAGCGTTTATCAGACAAAATACACTACGTTCACTTCATGATCATCCAAAATATGAACTAGTTCAATGAACTATTGTTAAATGAACTACTTCACAGAAGCGTTTATCAGATAAAATACACTACGTTCAGTTCATGATCATCCAAAATATGAACTAGTTCAATGAACTATTGTTAAGTGAACTAGTTCACAGAAGCGTTTATCAGATAAAATACAGTACGTTCAGTTCACGTTAGTCCAAAATATGAACTAGTTCATTGAACTATCGTTGAATGAACTAGTTCACAGAAGCGTTTATCAGACAAAATACACTATGTTCAGTTCACGTTCGTCCAAAATATGAACTAGTTCATTGAACTATCGTTGAATGAACTAGTTCACAGAAGCGTTTATCAGACAAAATACACTACGTTCACTTCATGATCATCCAAAATATGAACTAGTTCAATGAACTATTGTTAAATGAACTAGTTCACAGAAGCGTTTATCAGATAAAATACACTACGTTCAGTTCATGATCATCCAAAATATGAACTAGTTCAATGAACTATTGTTAAGTGAACTAGTTCACAGAAGCGTTTATCAGATAAAATACAGTACGTTCAGTTCACGTTAGTCCAAAATATGAACTAGTTCATTGAACTATCGTTGAATGAACTAGTTCACAGAAGCGTTTATCAGACAAAATACACTATGTTCAGTTCATGATCATCCAAAATATGAACTAGTTAATTGAACTATCGTTGAATGAACTAGTTCACAGAAGCGTTTATCAGATAAAATACACTACGTTCAGTTCATGATCATCCAAAATATGAACTAGTTAATTGAACTATCGTTGAATTAACTAGTTCACAGAAGCGTTTATCAGACAAAATACACTACGTTCAGTTCACGTTCATCCAAAATATGAACTAGTTCATTGAACTATCGTTGAATTAACTAGTTCATAGAAGCGTTTATCAGATAAAATACACTACGTTCAGTTCACGTTAGTCCAAAATATGAACTAGTTCAATGAACTATTGTTAAATGAACTAGTTCACAGAAGCGTTTATCAGACAAAATACACTATGTTCAGTTCACGTTAGTCCAAAATATGAACTAGTTCAATGAACTATTGTTAAATGAACTAGTTCACAGAAGCGTTTATCAGACAAAATACACTACGTTCAGTTCACGTTCATCCAAAATATGAACTAGTTCAATGAACTATTGTTAAATGAACTAGTTCACAGAAGCGTTTATCAGACAAAATACACTACATTCAGTTCCATTCATCCAAAATATGAACTAGTTAATTGAACTATCGTTGAATGAACTAGTTCACAAAAGCGTTTATCAGATAAAATACACTACGTTCAGTTCATGATCATCCAAAATATAAACTATTTCATTGAACTATCGTTGAATGAACTAGTTCACAGAAGCGTTTATCAGATAAAATACACTACGTTCAGATCACGTTCGTCCAAAATATGAACTAGTTCATTGAACTATCGTTGAATTAACTAGTTCACAGAAGCGTTTATCAGATAAAATACACTACGTTCAGTTCATGATCATCCAAAATATGAACTAGTTCAATGAACTATCGTTGAATGAACTAGTTCACAGAAGCGTTTATCAGATAAAATACACTACGTTCACTTGACGTTCATCCAAAATATGAACTAGTTCATTAAACTATCGTTGAATTAACTAGTTCACAGAAGCGTTTATCAGATAAAATACACTACGTTCAGTTCATGATCATCCAAAATATGAACTAGTTCAATGAGCTATCGTTGAATGAACTAGTTCACAGAAGCGTTTATCAGATAAAATACACTACGTTCAGTTCATGATCATCCAAAATATGAACTAGTTCAATGAACTATTGTTAAATGAACTAGTTCACAGAAGCGTTTATCAGATAAAATACACTACGTTCAGTTCACGTTAGTCCAAAATATGAACTAGTTCATTGAACTATCGTTAAATGAATTAGTTCACAAAAGCGTTTATCAGATAAAATACACTACGTTCAGTTCATGTTAGTCCAAAATATGAACTAGTTCATTGAACTATCGTTGAATGAACTAGTTCACAAAAGCGTTTATCAGACAAAATACACTACATTCAGTTCCATTCATCCAAAATATGAACTAGTTCATTGAACTATCGTTGAATGAACTAGTTCACAGAAGCGTTTATCAGACAAAATACACTACGTTCAGTTCACGTTAGTCCAAAATATGAACTAGTTCATTGAACTATCGTTGAATTAACTAGTTCACAGAAGCGTTTATCAGATAAAATACACTACATTCAGTTCACGTTAGTCCAAAATATGAACTAGTTCATTGAACTATCGTTGAATGATCTAGTTCACAAAAGCGTTTATCAGATAAAATACACTACGTTCAGTTGACGTTCATCCAAAATATGAACTAGTGCAATGAACTATTGTTAAATGAACTAGTTCACAGAAGCGTTTATCAGATAGAATACACTACGTTCATTTCACGTTAGTCCAAAATATGAACTAGTTCATTTAACTATCGTTGAATGAATTAGTTCACAAAAGCGTTTATCAGACAAAATACACTATGTTCAGTTCATGATCATCCAAAATATGAACTAGTTCATTGAACTATCGTTGAATTAACTAGTTCACAAAAGCATTTATCAGATTAAATACACTACGTTCAGTTCACGTTAGTCCAAAATATGAACTAGTTCATTGAACTATCGTTGAATTAACTAGTTCACAAAAGCGTTTATCAGACAAAATACACTATGTTCAGTTCATGATCATCCAAAATATGAACTAGTTAATTGAACTATCGTTGAATGAACTAGTTCACAGAAGCGTTTATCAGACAAAATACACTATGTTCAGTTCACGTTAGTCCAAAATATGAACTAGTTCATTGAACTATCGTTGAATGAACTAGTTCACAGAAGCGTTTATCAGACAAAATACACTATGTTCAGTTGACGTTCATTCAAAATATGAACTAGTTCAATGAGCTATCGTTGAATGAACTAGTTCACAGAAGCGTTTATCAGACAAAATACACTATGTTCAGTTCACGTTCGTCCAAAATATGAACTAGTTCATTGAACTATCGTTGAATGAACTAGTTCACAGAAGCGTTTATCAGACAAAATACACTACGTTCAGTTCATGATCATCCAAAATATGAACTAGTTCAATGAACTATCGTTGAATGAACTAGTTCACAGAAGCGTTTATCAGACAAAATACACTATGTTCAGTTCACGTTCGTCCAAAATATGAACTAGTTCATTGAACTATCGTTGAATTAACTAGTTCACAAAAGCGTTTATCAGATCAAATACACTACGTTCAGTTCATGATCATCCAAAATATGAACTAGTTCATTGAACTATCGTTGAATGAACTAGTTCACAGAAGCGTTTATCAGATAAAATACACTACGTTCAGATCACGTTCGTCCAAAATATGAACTAGTTCATTGAACTATCGTTGAATTAACTAGTTCACAGAAGCGTTTATCAGATAAAATACACTACGTTCAGTTC
Source organism: Callionymus lyra (assembly GCF_982586985.1). Lineage (NCBI taxonomy): Eukaryota > Metazoa > Chordata > Actinopteri > Syngnathiformes > Callionymidae > Callionymus > Callionymus lyra. The sequence goes on from NC_141830.1 coordinate 2,556,878, forward strand.
ATGATCATCCAAAATATGAACTAGTTCAATGAACTATCGTTGAATGAACTAGTTCACAGAAGCGTTTATCAGATAAAATACACTACGTTCACTTGACGTTCATCCAAAATATGAACTAGTTCATTAAACTATCGTTGAATTAACTAGTTCACAGAAGCGTTTATCAGATAAAATACACTACGTTCAGTTCATGATCATCCAAAATATGAACTAGTTCAATGAGCTATCGTTGAATGAACTAGTTCACAGAAGCGTTTATCAGATAAAATACACTACGTTCAGTTCATGATCATCCAAAATATGAACTAGTTCAATGAACTATTGTTAAATGAACTAGTTCACAGAAGCGTTTATCAGATAAAATACACTACGTTCAGTTCACGTTAGTCCAAAATATGAACTACTTCATTGAACTATCGTTAAATGAATTAGTTCACAAAAGCGTTTATCAGATAAAATACACTACGTTCAGTTCCATTCATTCAAAATATGAACTAGTTCATTGAACTATTGTTAAATGAACTAGTTCACAGAAGCGTTTATCAGATAAAATACACTACGTTCAGTTCATGATCATCCAAAATATGAACTAGTTCAATGAACTATTGTTGAATGAATTAGTTCACAAAAGCGTTTATCAGATAAAATACACTACGTTCAGTTCATGTTAGTCCAAAATATGAACTAGTTCATTGAACTATCGTTGAATGAACTAGTTCACAAAAGCGTTTATCAGACAAAATACACTACATTCAGTTCCATTCATCCAAAATATGAACTAGTTCATTGAACTATCGTTGAATGAACTAGTTCACAGAAGCGTTTATCAGACAAAATACACTACGTTCAGTTCACGTTAGTCCAAAATATGAACTAGTTCATTGAACTATCGTTGAATTAACTAGTTCACAGAAGCGTTTATCAGATAAAATACACTACATTCAGTTCACGTTAGTCCAAAATATGAACTAGTTCATTGAACTATCGTTGAATGATCTAGTTCACAAAAGCGTTTATCAGATAAAATACACTACGTTCAGTTGACGTTCATCCAAAATATGAACTAGTGCAATGAACTATTGTTAAATGAACTAGTTCACAGAAGCGTTTATCAGATAGAATACACTACGTTCATTTCACGTTAGTCCAAAATATGAACTAGTTCATTTAACTATCGTTGAATGAATTAGTTCACAAAAGCGTTTATCAGACAAAATACACTATGTTCAGTTCATGATCATCCAAAATATGAACTAGTTCATTGAACTATCGTTGAATTAACTAGTTCACAAAAGCATTTATCAGATTAAATACACTACGTTCAGTTCACGTTAGTCCAAAATATGAACTAGTTCATTGAACTATCGTTGAATGAACTAGTTCACAGAAGCGTTTATCAGACAAAATACACTATGTTCAGTTCATGATCATCCAAAATATGAACTAGTTCATTGAACTATCGTTGAATTAACTAGTTCACAAAAGCGTTTATCAGACAAAATACACTATGTTCAGTTCATGATCATCCAAAATATGAACTAGTTAATTGAACTATCGTTGAATGAACTAGTTCACAGAAGCGTTTATCAGACAAAATACACTATGTTCAGTTCACGTTAGTCCAAAATATGAACTAGTTCATTGAACTATCGTTGAATGAACTAGTTCACAGAAGCGTTTATCAGACAAAATACACTATGTTCAGTTGACGTTCATTCAAAATATGAACTAGTTCAATGAGCTATCGTTGAATGAACTAGTTCACAGAAGCGTTTATCAGACAAAATACACTATGTTCAGTTCACGTTCGTCCAAAATATGAACTAGTTCATTGAACTATCGTTGAATGAACTAGTTCACAGAAGCGTTTATCAGACAAAATACACTACGTTCAGTTCATGATCATCCAAAATATGAACTAGTTCAATGAACTATCGTTGAATGAACTAGTTCACAGAAGCGTTTATCAGACAAAATACACTATGTTCAGTTCACGTTCGTCCAAAATATGAACTAGTTCATTGAACTATCGTTGAATTAACTAGTTCACAAAAGCGTTTATCAGATCAAATACACTACGTTCAGTTCATGATCATCCAAAATATGAACTAGTTCATTGAACTATCGTTGAATGAACTAGTTCACAGAAGCGTTTATCAGATAAAATACACTACGTTCAGATCACGTTCGTCCAAAATATGAACTAGTTCATTGAACTATCGTTGAATTAACTAGTTCACAGAAGCGTTTATCAGATAAAATACACTACGTTCAGTTCATGATCATCCAAAATATGAACTAGTTCAATGAACTATCGTTGAATGAACTAGTTCACAGAAGCGTTTATCAGATAAAATACACTACGTTCACTTGACGTTCATCCAAAATATGAACTAGTTCATTAAACTATCGTTGAATTAACTAGTTCACAGAAGCGTTTATCAGATAAAATACACTACGTTCAGTTCATGATCATCCAAAATATGAACTAGTTCAATGAGCTATCGTTGAATGAACTAGTTCACAGAAGCGTTTATCAGATAAAATACACTACGTTCAGTTCATGATCATCCAAAATATGAACTAGTTCAATGAACTATTGTTAAATGAACTAGTTCACAGAAGCGTTTATCAGATAAAATACACTACGTTCAGTTCACGTTAGTCCAAAATATGAACTACTTCATTTAACTATCGTTAAATGAATTAGTTCACAAAAGCGTTTATCAGATAAAATACACTACGTTCAGTTCCATTCATTCAAAATATGAACTAGTTCATTGAACTATTGTTAAATGAACTAGTTCACAGAAGCGTTTATCAGATAAAATACACTACGTTCAGTTCATGATCATCCAAAATATGAACTAGTTCAATGAACTATTGTTGAATGAATTAGTTCACAAAAGCGTTTATCAGATAAAATACACTACGTTCAGTTCATGTTAGTCCAAAATATGAACTAGTTCATTGAACTATCGTTGAATGAACTAGTTCACAAAAGCGTTTATCAGACAAAATACACTACATTCAGTTCCATTCATCCAAAATATGAACTAGTTCATTGAACTATCGTTGAATGAACTAGTTCACAGAAGCGTTTATCAGACAAAATACACTACGTTCAGTTCACGTTAGTCCAAAATATGAACTAGTTCATTGAACTATCGTTGAATTAACTAGTTCACAGAAGCGTTTATCAGATAAAATACACTACATTCAGTTCACGTTAGTCCAAAATATGAACTAGTTCATTGAACTATCGTTGAATGATCTAGTTCACAAAAGCGTTTATCAGATAAAATACACTACGTTCAGTTGACGTTCATCCAAAATATGAACTAGTGCAATGAACTATTGTTAAATGAACTAGTTCACAGAAGCGTTTATCAGATAGAATACACTACGTTCAGTTCACGTTAGTCCAAAATATGAACTAGTTCATTTAACTATCGTTGAATGAATTAGTTCACAAAAGCGTTTATCAGACAAAATACACTATGTTCAGTTCATGATCATCCAAAATATGAACTAGTTCATTGAACTATCGTTGAATTAACTAGTTCACAAAAGCATTTATCAGATTAAATACACTACGTTCAGTTCACGTTAGTCCAAAATATGAACTAGTTCATTGAACTATCGTTGAATGAACTAGTTCACAGAAGCGTTTATCAGACAAAATACACTATGTTCAGTTCATGATCATCCAAAATATGAACTAGTTCATTGAACTATCGTTGAATTAACTAGTTCACAAAAGCGTTTATCAGACAAAATACACTATGTTCAGTTCATGATCATCCAAAATATGAACTAGTTAATTGAACTATCGTTGAATGAACTAGTTCACAGAAGCGTTTATCAGACAAAATACACTATGTTCAGTTCACGTTAGTCCAAAATATGAACTAGTTCATTGAACTATCGTTGAATGAACTAGTTCACAAAAGCGTTTATCAGACAAAATACACTACATTCAGTTCCATTCATCCAAAATATGAACTAGTTCATTGAACTATCGTTGAATGAAGTAGTTCACAGAAGCGTTTATCAGACAAAATACACTACGTTCAGTTCACGTTAGTCCAAAATATGAACTAGTTCATTGAACTATCGTTGAATTAACTAGTTCACAGAAGCGTTTATCAGATAAAATACACTACATTCAGTTCACGTTAGTCCAAAATATGAACTAGTTCATTGAACTATCGTTGAATGATCTAGTTCACAAAAGCGTTTATCAGATAAAATACACTACGTTCAGTTGACGTTCATCCAAAATATGAACTAGTGCAATGAACTATTGTTAAATGAACTAGTTCACAGAAGCGTTTATCAGATAGAATACACTACGTTCAGTTCACGTTAGTCCAAAATATGAACTAGTTCATTTAACTATCGTTGAATGAATTAGTTCACAAAAGCGTTTATCAGACAAAATACACTATGTTCAGTTCATGATCATCCAAAATATGAACTAGTTCATTGAACTATCGTTGAATTAACTAGTTCACAAAAGCATTTATCAGATTAAATACACTACGTTCAGTTCACGTTAGTCCAAAATATGAACTAGTTCATTGAACTATCGTTGAATGAACTAGTTCACAGAAGCGTTTATCAGACAAAATACACTATGTTCAGTTCATGATCATCCAAAATATGAACTAGTTCATTGAACTATCGTTGAATTAACTAGTTCACAAAAGCGTTTATCAGACAAAATACACTATGTTCAGTTCATGATCATCCAAAATATGAACTAGTTAATTGAACTATCGTTGAATGAACTAGTTCACAGAAGCGTTTATCAGACAAAATACACTATGTTCAGTTCACGTTAGTCCAAAATATGAACTAGTTCATTGAACTATCGTTGAATGAACTAGTTCACAGAAGCGTTTATCAGACAAAATACACTATGTTCAGTTGACGTTCATTCAAAATATGAACTAGTTCAATGAGCTATCGTTGAATGAACTAGTTCACAGAAGCGTTTATCAGACAAAATACACTATGTTCAGTTCACGTTCGTCCAAAATATGAACTAGTTCATTGAACTATCGTTGAATGAACTAGTTCACAGAAGCGTTTATCAGACAAAATACACTACGTTCACTTCATGATCATCCAAAATATGAACTAGTTCAATGAACTATTGTTAAATGAACTACTTCACAGAAGCGTTTATCAGATAAAATACACTACGTTCAGTTCATGATCATCCAAAATATGAACTAGTTCAATGAACTATTGTTAAGTGAACTAGTTCACAGAAGCGTTTATCAGATAAAATACAGTACGTTCAGTTCACGTTAGTCCAAAATATGAACTAGTTCATTGAACTATCGTTGAATGAACTAGTTCACAGAAGCGTTTATCAGACAAAATACACTATGTTCAGTTCACGTTCGTCCAAAATATGAACTAGTTCATTGAACTATCGTTGAATGAACTAGTTCACAGAAGCGTTTATCAGACAAAATACACTACGTTCACTTCATGATCATCCAAAATATGAACTAGTTCAATGAACTATTGTTAAATGAACTAGTTCACAGAAGCGTTTATCAGATAAAATACACTACGTTCAGTTCATGATCATCCAAAATATGAACTAGTTCAATGAACTATTGTTAAGTGAACTAGTTCACAGAAGCGTTTATCAGATAAAATACAGTACGTTCAGTTCACGTTAGTCCAAAATATGAACTAGTTCATTGAACTATCGTTGAATGAACTAGTTCACAGAAGCGTTTATCAGACAAAATACACTATGTTCAGTTCATGATCATCCAAAATATGAACTAGTTAATTGAACTATCGTTGAATGAACTAGTTCACAGAAGCGTTTATCAGATAAAATACACTACGTTCAGTTCATGATCATCCAAAATATGAACTAGTTAATTGAACTATCGTTGAATTAACTAGTTCACAGAAGCGTTTATCAGACAAAATACACTACGTTCAGTTCACGTTCATCCAAAATATGAACTAGTTCATTGAACTATCGTTGAATTAACTAGTTCATAGAAGCGTTTATCAGATAAAATACACTACGTTCAGTTCACGTTAGTCCAAAATATGAACTAGTTCAATGAACTATTGTTAAATGAACTAGTTCACAGAAGCGTTTATCAGACAAAATACACTATGTTCAGTTCACGTTAGTCCAAAATATGAACTAGTTCAATGAACTATTGTTAAATGAACTAGTTCACAGAAGCGTTTATCAGACAAAATACACTACGTGCAGTTCACGTTCATCCAAAATATGAACTAGTTCAATGAACTATTGTTAAATGAACTAGTTCACAGAAGCGTTTATCAGACAAAATACACTACATTCAGTTCCATTCATCCAAAATATGAACTAGTTAATTGAACTATCGTTGAATGAACTAGTTCACAAAAGCGTTTATCAGATAAAATACACTACGTTCAGTTCATGATCATCCAAAATATAAACTAGTTCAATGAACTATTGTTAAATGAACTAGTTCACAGAAGCGTTTATCAGACAAAATACACTATGTTCAGTTGACATTCATCCAAAATATGAACTAGTTCATTGAACTATCGTTGAATTAACTAGTTCACAGAAGCGTTTATCAGATAAAATACACTATGTTCAGTTCACGTTAGTCCAAAATATGAACTAGTTCATTGAACTATCGTTGAAAGAACTAGTTCACAGAAGCGTTTATCAGACAAAATACACTATGTTCAGTTCATGATCATCCAAAATATGAACTACTTAATTTAACTATCGTTGAATTAACTAGTTCACAGAAGCGTTTATCAGATAGAATACACTACGTTCAGTTCACGTTAGTCCAAAATATGAACTAGTTCATTGAACTATCGTTGAATGAATTAGTTCACAAAAGCGTTTATCAGACAAAATACACTATGTTCAGTTCATGATCATCCAAAATATGAACTAGTTCATTGAACTATCGTTGAATGAACTAGTTCACAGAAGCGTTTATCAGACAAAATACACTACGTTCAGTTCCATTCATCCAAAATATGAACTAGTTCATTGAACTATCGTTGAATGAATTAGTTCACAAAAGCGTTTACCAGATAAAATACACTATGTTCAGTTCCATTCATCCAAAATATGAACTAGTTCATTGAACTATCGTTGAATTAACTAGTTCACAGAAGCGTTTATCAGATAAAATACACTACGTTCAGTTCCATTCATTCAAAATATGAACTAGTTCATTGAACTATTGTTAAATGAACAAGTTCACAGAAGCGTTTATCAGACAAAATACACTACGTTCAGTTCACGTTAGTCCAAAATATGAACTAGTTCATTGAACTATCGTTGAATGATCTAGTTCACAAAAGCGTTTATCAGATAAAATACACTACGTTCAGTTGACGTTCATCCAAAATATGAACTAGTTCATTGAACTATCGTTGAATGAATTAGTTCACAAAAGCGTTTATCAGATAAAATACACTACGTTCAGTTCACGTTCATCCAAAATATGAACTAGTTCATTGAACTATCGTTGAATGAATTAGTTCACAAAAGCGTTTATCAGATAAAATACACTACGTTCAGTTCACGTTCATCCAAAATATGAACTAGTTCATTGAACTATCGTTGAATGATCTAGTTCACAAAAGCGTTTATCAGATAAAATACACTACGTTCAGTTCCATTCATCCAAAATATGAACTAGTTCATTGAACTATCGTTGAATTAACTAGTTCACAGAAGCGTTTATCAGATAAAATACACTACGTTCAGTTCCATTCATTCAAAATATGAACTAGTTCATTGAACTATTGTTAAATGAACTAGTTCACAGAAGCGTTTATCAGACAAAATACACTATGTTCAGTTCATCATCATCCAAAATATGAACTAGTTAATTGAACTATCGTTGAATGAACTAGTTCACAGAAGCGTTTATCAGATAAAATACACTACGTTCACTTCATGATCATCCAAAATATGAACTAGTTCATTGAACTATCGTTGAATTAACTAGTTCACAGAAGCGTTTATCAGACAAAATACACTATGTTCAGTTCATGATCATCCAAAATATGAAATAGTTCAATGAACTATTGTTCATTGAACTAGTTCACAGAAGCGTTTATCAGATAAAATACACTACGTTCAGTTCATGATCATCCAAAATATGAAATAGTTCAATGAACTATCGTTGAATGAACTAGTTCACAAAAGCGTTTATCAGACAAAATACACTATGTTCAGTTTATGATCATCCAAAATATGAACTAGTTCATTGAACTATCGTTGAATTAACTAGTTCACAAAAGCGTTTATCAGATAAAATACACTACGTTCAGTTTATGATCATCCAAAATATGAACTAGTTCATTGAACTATCGTTGAATTAACTAGTTCACAAAAGCGTTTATCAGATAAAATACACTACGTTCAGTTCATGATCATCCAAAATATGAACTAGTTCATTGAACTATCGTTGAAGTAACTAGTTCACAGACGCGTTTATCAGATAAAATACACTACGTTCAGTTCACGTTAGTCCAAAATATGAACTACTTCATTGAACTATCGTTGAATGAACTAGTTCACAGAAGCGTTTATTAGACAAAATACACTACGTTCAGTTCACGTTCATCCAAAATATGAACTACTTCATTTAACTATCGTTGAATGAACTAGTTCACAGAAGTGTTTATCAGACAAAATACACTACATTCAGTTCCATTCATCCAAAATATGAACTAGTTCATTGAACTATCGTTGAATGAATTAGTTCACAAAAGCGTTTATCAGACAAAATACACTATGTTCAGTTGACGTTCATTCAAAATATGAACTAGTTCAATGAGCTATCGTTGAATGAACTAGTTCTGGTCAATAGCGGCTTCATTTTCTGTTTCCTGCGCTCATAGGAAGCTTCTCTGTAATAGAAATACTGTCCTACACATTCATTTGTCAGCAAAATAAACAACAAACTATCTTATATTCCGGGGTCAAAGTTGAACAAGTAGAGAGTAAATCAACTTGAATCCATAACATTACCCATGAGCCACCAGAAACATCGGAAAACTCCTATTAAAGCAGCAACATGTAACATTTTGTGATGGTTTCAAATCACCTCTGAAGCTGTTCTATCATCATCAATCAACCCTTTGTGTGTCATGTGACCAAACTTCTTCACAACAATGTTTTCGTACCGAGATTATCTCTGAAGCTTCCAGAAGATAAAACGCAGAAAAAACGGAGAATCGTTGAACTGTTGATATTGTCGTCAAACTCCAGAAACCGGTTTTAAATCCTCAGATTAGGACTTTAATTGGGATCTATAGCGCAGGAGGAAGTGTTAGCATCAGCTGCTAGCAGCAGGAGGAAGTGTTAGCATCAGATGCTATCATAGCTAAACTACCTTTGACATGTTCTACGTGTATTCATCGATGTCTGGATCTATAGCTCAGGAGGAAGTGTTAGCATCAGATGCTAGCAGCAGGAGGAAGTGTTAGCATCAGATGCTATCATAGCTAAACTACCTTTGACATGTTCTACGTGTATTCATCGATGTCTGGATCTATAGTGCAGGAGGAA
>NC_141830.1:2571466-2626466 GCF_982586985.1 Callionymus lyra
TTACTCTCATGCAGCGCCTGACTCTCCGCCCCTTCTTACACCCTCCACACCCCCTACACCCTCCACACCCCCTACACCCTCCACACCCCCTACACCCTCCACACCCCCTACACCCTCCACACCCCCTACACCCTACACCCTCTAAACCCCCTACACCCCCTACACCCTCCACACCCCCTACACCCTCCACACTCCCTACACCCTCTAAACCCTCCACACACCCTACACCCTCTAAACCTCGACACCCCCTACACCTTCTAAACCTCGACACCCCCTACACCCTCCACACACCCTACACCCTCTAAACCTCGACACCCCCTAAACCCTCCAACCCCCTACACCTTCTAAACCTCGACACCCCCTACACCTTCTAAACCTCTAAACCTCGACACCCCCTACACCCTCCACACACCCTACACCCTCTAAACCTCGACACCCCCTACACCCTCCACACACCCTACACCCTCTAAACCTCGACACCCCCTACACCTTCTAAACCTCTAAACCTCGACACCCCCTACACCCTCCACACACCCTACACCCTCTAAACCTCGACACACCCTTAACCCTCCACACCCCCTACACCTTCTAAACCTCGACACCCCCTACACCTTCTAAACCTCGACACCCTCCACACCCCCTACACCCTCCACACCCCCTACACCCTCTAAACCTCGACAGCCCCTACACCCTCTAAACCTCGACACCCCCTACACCTTCTAAACCTCTAAACCTCGACACCCCCTACACCCTCCACACACCCTACACCCTCTAAACCTCGACACCCCCTAAACCCTCCACACCCCCTACACCTTCTAAACCTCGACACCCCCTACACCTTCTAAACCTCGACACCCCCTACACCTTCTAAACCTCGACACCCTCCACACCCCCTACACCCTCCACACCCTCCACACCCCCTACACCCTCTAAACCTCGACACCCCCTACAACTTCTAAACCTCGACACCCCCTACACCTTCTAAACCTCGACACCCTCCACACCCCCTACACCTTCCACACCCCCTACACCCTCTAAACCCCCTACACCCCCTAAACCCTCCACACCCCCTACACCTTCTAAACCTCGACACCCCCTACACCTTCTAAACCTCGACACCCCCTACACCTTCTAAACCTCGACACCCTCCACACCCCCTACACCCCCGACACCCTCTAACCCTCGACACCCTCCAACCCTCTAACCCTCGGCACACACACCTTCATCCGTGTCTCACACACACTTCATTAGCTCGTCATCACGGATCCATCAGTCGTGAGACGGGGTTTGTTCTGTTTTTCCACCAGTGATACGGTGAACCATTAACAGGTATCATCAGGAGGTGTTTCTGCAGATCTTCGGACTCGAAGGTTGTGGTGCACACGCGGTGTTGGGTGATGGGGTCCTCGAGGATCTTAGGACCAGGATCTATTCGTACTGGTCGACCAGAGGAAAGTTGAAGCGGCGTCTCAAACTCTCCGGAGACACGTTTTTGAAACCGCGGTAGATGTTTGAAGAATCTTAAGGTCTTAGTTCCAGGACGGTTCGTGGCTTAGACCTGGAGTCACGAGTAGCAGGTGAAAAGTAGATGAAGGAGTTTCTGCATCAGGAAAGTCCTGAACATCTCTTGAGTAATGTGTTCTTTTTGAGGAATTTCTTGTTCATTTTAATGTAGTGACTGGAGCTCAGTTGTCTTCATCTTCGTCAACAACATCTAAATACCTTCAAACTGCTCGACTGTAACGTCTAGTGTTGAAGCTCCACATGAAGAATTGATCAGAAATAACTTAAATGGGTCTATTTTTTAAGCTTGTTTGTAGCAGATGGTTAAAGAATAACAAAGATATAAGTACTACTCTCTATAAGTAGAGAGTAGACTACATGCTCTGGAAGCGCTTGCGATATTTCCCCGAGTACTTCCTGTCTGTATCGCTTCATGAACCCCAAGTGTCACTTTATGGTTAACTCTCGCCTCACGAGGACCTTCCTTCTCCACCTCATCCGTCCGCACCACAACCATAGACACGGTAGACCCTCAAACCAGCTCGTGGATCTTCCATCCAACAAGCCCTCGCTGAGGGTCTCCATCAGGTCTTGAAGTCTCAAATAAGTCATTTGACGTTGAGAGTTCTTGGCTCAATATTCCGACTGGATCCATGTTCCATGTTGATGAGCCGCGAAGATGCCGGTGAACCCGGTCCTCGTGGACCTCAGTGGGGATGAGGTTTCAGCTGTCAATCCACTCCTAAGACACCTGATTGGTTAAAGGTGTTTTCTTGATTGGTTGGAACGGACACCTTATCTTTGAGAGATTCTGGATGTCGAAGCGGTTATTTCCAATAGTAGTATGTTGAATGACTCGTACTACTTCCTGTTTGTACGCGACCTTGGATGTCTAAAGATTTGGCTCCTTGTGTGAGGAGTTCGACTTCCTGGTCGTGATGCTGAGTGAAGTGTCAGGATAGTTGGTGCAGGTACTGGATGTTCTCAGGGTCCATCAAAATCTCATTTACCCTTAAATAAGGTCTTTAAGTTCATTGTAGTGTCCGTTGAAATATTTATGATCTTTTGAGTTTGTCAAGACGAAATATCGAGTAGTAATAATAATAATTAGCTTCTCAAAGACCTGTCAGATGTTTGTCTATTTGACCTTCGTCAGTCGTAACGGCATCACCGGGTCTCCCGGGATGATCTTCATGAACGCTGCTAATTAGCAGGTTGTGCTAACCATTACTCAATTGTTTACTACCTCTGGTCATGACGTGTCGAGGTCAGATCCCAGTCGCAATAGATTGAGTTTCCTCATCGCATCTCACCAGGCGAGGTATCTCCAGCGGCACCGGGTCGTCACTCAACCGCAAGCTAGGCTGTAAATGGAGGTTTTTTGATGTTGACGACCGACTCCATGTTGACACACTTCAAGGCGCTCTTTGAAAAGTGTCCTGTTTACCCGAAGATCACTCCCTGTCCTGGTCCTGTGTGAGCGGGCAGGTGGTCTCGGGCACTCTGAGGGGCGTCTTATATAACGTCCCGGCATCTGGCGCTGAAAAAACAAGTGGAACATCCATTCTGAAACATCATGATGTACAGATCATTACTGGTGTTTTCTGTCTTTTATTTCGATCACGACTCCTCGTGGGAGGGAGCGAGCGAAGACTTTATATGGTCTATATTAAATGTATTTGTCAGGCAGAGGAGATCACAGCATGTTGTTTTGCTGTTTCGTGCCACACCCCCTTGGCATGTTTACAAAGACCCGGGCTTCGAATCCCTCTGACTAAACAACCCCTCGCTGTGAAATGCAATCTCCTCACTGACTCACTGCCCTGCTTCTCTTTCTGCTTCAGACCATCCGTCATGGATTCCCGTACCAGCCGTCCTCCATGGCCTTCGACCCGGTCCAGAAGATCCTGGCCATCGGTACCCAGAGTGGAGCTCTCAGATTGTATCCTTTTAATTTCAAGGGGTTGTTATTGCTGTAGCACCTTCAGGAAGACGCGTCAGGTAAGTAACCGCTTCCTGGTTTCTACTCCTGGAACAAACAGTTACAGTAAGACTGTAGGAAACATGAGTTGATGTTGTTGTGCCTTCTATCGGAAGCTTTTACGTTTATAAAAAGAATCTTAAATCTCCATTTGGCTTCTTTGAACGAGGTAGTGAGCGACTGATGATACCTGATCGCACTGGAAAGGAAAGTCTGGATCATTGGCATGAACGTCACTGTGAAAGCTTCTTGTGACGTTTGAAATCACGGTCGATATGGTAAAGAAAACGCTTCTGAAATGTGTGCGTGACGCGACAATGAAGTCGTTTCCTGAGCACAGAAGTGTGTTACCCTCTTCTAGCTATATTTCTCTTTGGCAGGATTAGCTGTCGCTGGTTGTGTGTTGAGTCGCTGGAGTGTAACAAGGAGGCTCCAGTAAATGAATCCTCAAATGCTAAAGACGACCATTGATAGTTTCCGTCACCTTCTATCCACAGACGCCTCGTTGAGGTGTCATCGAGCAACGATTGTGTGACGTAAGATTCTTGTTGGCACCGGCTTTCTATCAATGTGTTGGATTGTTTCCTGGTCTTGGTGTGAGATTTCTTATCGGGGCCCGTAGAGTCCACGTTGCGACGATGACTGTGTCGATAAATCCATTTTTGTTTGCTGCACACTTGCCTAAACACGCCACTTGAAATATGATGTTGATTTTCCTAAACGCGGACGACAGCTTGCTCTCAAACGCTGCTGAATAGCTTTTAGTGTCAGACCTCTTGCGTGTGTTCTGCTGCCGGTTTCGCCGTCCTCTGCCAGCTCATTACGGCGTGATCGAGAGGCGCTCGCCTGGCGCTCTCTGCGACGCACCTGCTCGCCGTGACTCAGTCTTCACCTGCACAGAAATAAAGCGGATATACACCCAGAGACAGGATGATGATGATGAGGAGGCGACAGCACAGCTCCGCATCAGGGCGGAAGTCAGTGGGTAGTCTGTACCTCGTGGTGTGTTTCCTGTGTGAGGCTTTCGTTTTAACAACAGCAAGAGCAATATACCAACAAAAAAAAATAAAACACCCAGAAAAGAATCTAAATAGAATAGAAAATAAATCTGCACTATATTATATACACAATCATATTTACAAAAATAACAAGAAAGGTGCAGTTAGATAATTATCTTGGTGTGTTCTTATTGTGGAGTCTGATGGCAGCAGGGAGGAAGGACCTGCAGTACCTCTCCCTCACACACCTGGGATGGAGCATCCTATCACTGATGGAGCTCCTCAATGCCCTCAGTGTGTGCTGGAGAGGGTGAGACAAGTTCCTCCTCATGGAGGCCAACTTGCTCCGTATCCTCCTCCCAGTCACTTCCTCCACAGGATCCAGGGGGCGCCCTAGGACGTAACCGGCCTTCTTAATAAGGCTGTCCAGTTTAGCCCTATCCTTTGCTGTCATGCTGCTCCCCCAGCAGACCACACCGTTGAAGATGGCAGAGGCCACTACTGAGTCCTAGAATGACTTCAGGAGTGGCCCCTGGACACCAAACGACCTCAACCTCCGGAGCAGGTAGAGTCTACTCCGCCCTTTTTTATAAAGAGCAGCAGTGTTATCCACCCAGTCCAGGCGGTTGTTGAGGTGAACACCCAGGAACTTGTAAGACGTGACAATCTCAATGTCCTGTCCCTGGATGTTCAGTGGTGAGGGGGAGATGGAGGGACACCGCCGGAAATCCACAATCAACTCCTTAGTTTTGCTGGAGTTGATCTGGAGGTGGTTTTCCAGGCAGAAGACGCTGCTTCTTAGCGCGAAGTCTCCGGATTGAATTTGTATTCTTAATGGTGTCAAGGTGAAAATATGACGCACTCCGAGTGGGTTTGATGAAGCGTCCAAACGATCCTGACGGAGAGCAATTCTGATGCTGCAAAAATGTCACGCGCCGAGTCTCAAATGGTGGACTCGGGCTTCACATTTGATATGACGTGACCAGGACCAAGTGAAACATGCGACAAAGTATTTTAACCGAGAGGTTAATAAAATAACAGAAAAAACACCAAACATTAAAACTTTACCCTCATGTCTGTCATGTTTAGTATCAGCTAAATTGTATATGAAATTAACCTTTTTTCCATGATGTTAGAACAAGGAGAGCTTAGTTTGTTCTTGTTCTTCCACTTTTTTTGTAAAAGCTTCTTCAATGTCTTCTCACTACATAATACTCAGGTTCCCTCGCCTTCACCCTCTTCTTAACCACCCTGGATCACCGTTCATTACCTTTTGATTGTTACTAATTGGATTAGTAAATCTATTATCAAAAGTAAAGTACAAGTTGTGGTCAAAAGCTTGATTATTGCCGCTCATTATTCCCAGTAATTGCATGAATTAGCAGAGACGTGCCTCTTGTTCAACACTGCAGAAAACTGACCAGAAACTGTTTCCTTCAACTGAGAAAAATCTCTAAACTTAGGAAAATGTTGTCGGAACATGATCTGGATCTTATAATCCATGCGTTTGTTTCTTCTCGTCTGGACTATTGTAACAGTTTGTTTTCATGTCTTAACAAGAAGGATCGTCTCGCCTGCAGTTGATTCAGAACTCTGACCTGCTCTAGTAGAAGAACTCACATTTCAACGATCCTTAAAACTCTTCACTGGCTTCCAGTTTGTTTCAGGATCATTTTAAAATTCTGGTTCTTACTTTCAGAGCTATTCATGGTCAGGCTCCTCCTTACATCACTGATCTGATCCAGACTTACACCCCAGCTCGGGCTCTGAGGTCTGTGGATCAGAATCTACTTATGGTTCCACGCACACGGTTCAGAACCAGAGGAGAGAAATCTTTTCAGGCTGTTGCTCCTAAGCTTTGGAACGATCTTCTCTCTCTTTGCGCTTGATGGATCTACTGACTCCTTCAAGAAACATCTTAAGACGTTTCTATTTGTTCAGGCTTTTCCTTGAATTACTCGAACTCCTGTGTTGTTCTCAGTATTATCTTGATCTTTAAAGTATGTACTTTTTTGAGTATTGTTTTGTTTGTTAAAGCGCTTTGTGACCCTGGTCTCGAAAAGCGCTATATAAATAAATATTACTTACTTACTTGCTTACAAACAAAGCACGGTTGTTCAAGTTGTTGCTTCTGTGGTTGTGATTTGTCTTCCATGTCTTTGATGTCGCGCTGTGGTGGAGAAGTTTCAGTCCAGTGACGATTGCAGCTGCTGTTTCACAGCAATGTTGCAAGACAGAAAAACATACCGTATTTTCCGGACTATAAGTGTCTCCGGAGTACAAGTCGCTCCAGACATAAAATGCATAATAAAGGTGTAAAAAACATATATAAGTCGCACTGGAGTATAAGTCGCATTTTTGGGGGAAATTGATTTGATAAAATCCAAGAACAGACATGTGATCTTGAAAGACAATTTAAAATAAAACTAGAGGCAACAATAGAATAATGTTACGTTACATGAAGTGAGAACCTGGTATGTTAACATAACATATGAAGAGTTATTCAGAGAACTATAGAATAAATAACTAACAAGTTTACCAAACCATCCGTGTAACTCCAAATAACTCTTCATCCTCGTGTCACTTTTAAACAACTAACTAACTCCGGAGGTAGAAGATGCTTCCTCTTCTACGTGGAAATGATCAACACAGGCCTAGAGCGCCCTCTTGTGGTTTAGTGTGAAAATAACATGTGAAATGATATACCGCTAATAATGTGTTAATAATTTCACACATAAGTCGCTCCAGAGTATAAGTCGCACCCCCGGACAAAACTATGAAAAAAACTGCGACTTATAGTCCGGAAAATACGGTATTCACTTTTGAGTAAAACATTTAGAAGCTGTAGGTAAGGTAAGGTAAAACTTTCAGGCGAGTAAGAACTGGTCGTCTTCATCTTCATTCACAACCGACACTAAATTCGAGACGCAGGTATGTTGCTAACGTCGAAGCTGCCTGACAATATACATTTGAAAAAGGTTGTTGGTATTTGTTTTTTTGAACCACTTATTGCATTAGACCGTCGCGGTTGAAGAACGTATCGCTCGCGCCTCTTCCCACGTCGTCTCGACGCCGAGCGTCTGATGATCGGCTTAAACCCCGTTGCTTTGAAAACGAGTCGTCGCCTCCCTCGTGATTTGAAGCAGATCAGAAAAAAAAAAAGTCTTATCCGAGTCGGGTGAAGGTGAATCAGGAGACATCTGTCTATTCTTCGGCGTCTCTTCTGCCGTTGGCTGTTTAGACAATCTTGTCTCTTCATCTGCTGTTGATGATAGGAGTGTGACGCCGACGGGTGAGGCGTGATGGAGATTTCAAGATCCCCCCCTTTGTTGCCACCGACGCAGTTTTGTTTGACGAGTAGTTTGTAAGAAAAGCGGGTTTTAAAGCCTCTCGTGTCCATGTTTGTTTGCGTACAATCGTTTGTTTGCCGGACCTCGCCTTCCTGCCCGGTTATCTGGCTTCACCCCTCGATCATAGGGAATTACAGGAAGTGGCAGATCGAGGGCCTGGAAGCACTGACGGAGAATTACAGCAGTAACAGGATGGTTGTTTGTGTTGGTGTGAGAATGCTCCGAGGAGACGCCGAGGCTCGAGCCATAAATCCAACCCTTCTCTGATCCCCCCCACAAAATACTGTCCCCTCGATGCCGTCGCTGCCTCGGCTGCCGTCCAGCTGGGAGGACGAGGAGGGACTGGAAGAGGAGCTTGGCGACATCCGATGGATGACGTGAGTGAATGGGAAGGAAAAAGGAAAAGGCTGGAGATCCCGCTGCTCAGGGATCTAATGGCCAAGAATAGAATTATTATCGATCTGTGTGGTAATGCACTCAGATAGATATTCCCCATTGTACCGCCGCCACACATGGAAACACACAAACAAACACAAATCCTTCTCCGGATAAATTCTGCAGAAATGCATTACCAAATGACTCTTGATGATTGCTCCTGATGATAAGATTCCAGGGTTGAGTCAGTACTTGGGCGACTTAGGTCAGTCTGTCAAACTGAGCCTGAGAAACCTGGGTGTTGTATTTGATAAAGACATGTCTCTTGTTCGACACTGAAGAAAACTGACCAGAAACTGTTTCCTTCAACTGAGAAAAATCTCTAAACTTAGGAAAATGTTGTCGGAACATGATCTGGATCTTATAATCAATGCGTTTGTTTCTTCTCGTCTGGACTATTGTAACAGTTTGTTTTCATGTCTTAACAAGAAGGATGTGTCTCGTCTGCAGTTGATTCAGAACTCTGAGCCGCTCTAGTAGAAGAACTCACATTTCTCCGGTCCTTCAAACTCTTCACTGGCTTCCAGTTTCTTTCAGGATCAACTTTAAAATTCTGGTTCTTACTTTCAGATCTATTCATGGTCAGGCTCCTCCTTACATCACTGATCTGATCCAGCCTTATACCCCAGCTCGGGCTCTGAGGTCTGTGGATCAGAATCTACTGATGGTTCCTGAACACGGTTCAGGACCAGAGGAGAGAAATCTTTTCAGGCTGTTGCTCCTAAGCTTTGGAACGATCTTCTCTCTCTTTGTTCTTGATGGATCTACTGACTCCTTTAAGAAACATCTGTGTTTGATGATCTACTGACTCCTTCAAGAAACATCTGTGTTTGATGATCTACTGACTCCTTCAAGAAACATCTCTGTGTTTGATGATCTACTGACTCCTTCAAGAAACATCTGTGTTTGATGATCTACTGACTCCTTCAAGAAACATCTGTGTTTGATGATCTACTGACTCCTTCAAGAAACATCTCTGTGTTTGATGATCTACTGACTCCTTCAAGAAACATCTGTGTTTGATGATCTACTGACTCCTTCAAGAAACATCTGTGTTTGATGATCTACTGACTCCTTCAAGAAACATCTGTGTTGGATGATCTACTGACTCCTTCAAGAAACATGTGTGTTTGATGATCTACTGACTCCTTCAAGAAACATCTGTGTTTGATGATCTACTGACTCCTTCTAGAAACATCTGTGTTTGATGATCTACTGACTCCTTCAAGAAACATCTGTGTTTGATGATCTACTGACTCCTTCAAGAAACATCTTAAGACGTTTCTATTTGTTCAGGCTTTTCCTTGAATTTCTCGAACTCCTGTGTTGTTCTCAGTATTATCTTGATCTTTAAAGTATGTACTTTTTTGAGTATTGTTTTGATTGTTTAAGCGGTTTGTGACCCTGGTCTCGAAAAGCGCTATATAAATAAATATGACTTACTTACTTACTTACTTACTTGATGTCTCTGACGCTGCTCTCTAGATACCAGACAACCTAATCTTTGGAACAGCACTGAACACCAAATGGAGTGAAGTCCTGGAAATGATGTCAACATAGGATTTTCTTTGGACTCTCATCAGAAGTCCATTCTTGATGGCTACACTCGTCTTTCTAAAAGAAAGACCTCTCTCTTCTTCTGATCGTACGCATCCGTCTGCAAAATTGCTTGAAAACCGAGGAAGTCTCAGGACAGAGGGATGATGGAAGATGTGGTTACAATACGGTTTCATTGTGATTGAAGAAGGTTTTGAAGGATTTGCCACTGCAGCGAAAAAGCCATGACTCGTGAGAAAATGGTGAAAACAAAAATGGAGCTCGTCTCTCTGCCAAGGTTTTCGCATCGCCTCGAGGTTCAAGGGTTTGTGTCGGCTCGTGGCAAACTTGCCACCGTTGTTGTTCATCTGCGATCGTTTTAAGAGTTAAAATATTCCTGGATGATGGAGAACTCGTGATTCAGCGCTTGAGTCGTGCTGCGTTTTCGTTGAGTCGTGGGAAATTATCTTCTGTCTCGTGCTGTTCTAGGATCGTTTTCATCTTTTATTGACATGTTGCGCTCCCCCTCTTCGCTTTCGACCTAAAAACGAAGGAACACAACTATGAGGGCAACGCTCCGAAGAAGCAGAAACTGAACAACTCAAAGTAAACCTCTTTTAAATGATACATATTTTGAAACAAATGCTTATTTAAATGTGTGAAGCGGTTGAAAAAAAAAGAAGGGAGGTTGTTGCAAACTACTGTTGTGATGTTGTGGTCGTGGGTCTCTTTGTCGTCAGTTTCTATCCGATACAAACCGTCTTCACTCGTCACACTTGTGTGTCTAAGAGCAGCATTGTGTGGGCGGGAAGGAGGCAAGTGTGTTGCACTGTGACATCCCGCATTAATGCGACAATCTCACCGCCATTATCTTCGTCAAAACAATGTGGAAGCTTGTCATTAGTGGGATCTCGTGGCTTAATACCCTGCGAGCGGTGGCCGGGTGGTCTCTCGCCACCGTCGTGGCTGAGAAAGATGGCAGCTCTATAATTCACACCCTCCCAGTGAGCCAGCGAACGCAGATCAATAGATCAAATTGTCGCTCCGCGCTCTGCTGGATTATCTCGTCGGACTTGGAAGGCCTTACACGAGTTGGATGGACATTCGTACACGTTCTTATCTGTTCATCCTGCAAACATCGGCCTCTCACTGTTGTGTAGTGGGCGTCTCCTTAAAGCAGGATAACATTAAGAGACCGCTCTGAGAGAAGTTGTGTAGACATTTTTTTACCCATTTTTCAGTTAAAATGCGCTGTTTGTGAGTGACATGTGGCTTCACTTCAAACATAAATACCTCTACCAAGTAAGTAAGTAAGTAAGTAAGTAATATTTATTTATATAGCGCTTTTCGAGACCAGGGTCACAAAGCGCTTAAACAATCAAAGCAATACTCAAAAAAAGTACATGCTTTAAAGATCAAGATAATACTGAGAACAACACAGGAGTTCGAGAAATTCAAGGAAAAGCCTGAACAAATAGAAACGTCTTAAGATGTTTCTTGAAGGAGTCAGTAGATCATCAAACACAGATGTTTCTTGAAGGAGTCAGTAGATCATCAAACACAGATGTTTCTTAAAGGAGTCAGTAGATCATCAAACACAGATGTTTCTTGAAGGAGTCAGTAGATCATCAAACACAGATGTTTCTTGAAGGAGTCAGTAGATCATCAAACACAGATGTTTCTTAAAGGAGTCAGTAGATCATCAAACACAGATGTTTCTTGAAGGAGTCAGTAGATCATCAAACACAGATGTTTCTTAAAGGAGTCAGTAGATCATCAAACACAGATGTTTCTTGAAGGAGTCAGTAGATCATCAAACACAGATCTTTCTTGAAGGAGTCAGTAGATCATCAAACACAGATGTTTCTTGAAGGAGTCAGTAGATCATCAAACACACATGTTTCTTGAAGGAGTCAGTAGATCATCAAACACAGATGTTTCTTGCAGGAGTCAGTAGATCATCAAACACAGATGTTTCTTGAAGGAGTCAGTAGATCATCAAACACAGATGTTTCTTAAAGGAGTCAGTAGATCATCAAACACAGATGTTTCTTGAAGGAGTCAGTAGATCCATCAAGCGCAAAGAGAGAGAAGATCGTTCCAAAGCTTAGGAGCAACAGCCTGAAAAGATTTCTCTCCTCTGGTCCTGAGTCGTGTGCGTGGAACCATCAGTAGATTCTGATCCACAGACCTCAGAGCCCGAGCTGGGGTGTAAGGCTGGATCAGATCAGTGATGTAAGGAGGAGCCTGACCATGAATAGATCTGAAAGTAAGAACCAGAATTTTAAAGTTGATCCTGAAAGAAACTGGAAGCCAGTGAAGAGTTTTAAGGATCGGAGAAATGTGAGTTCTTCTACTAGAGCGGGTTAGAATTCTCGCTGCAGAGTTCTGAATCAACTGCAGGCAAGAAAGAAGGCAGAAAACAAACTGTTACAATAGTCCAGACGAGAAGAAACAAACACATGGATTATAAGATCCAGATCATGTTCCGACAACATTTTCATAAGTTTAGAGATTTTTCTCAGTTGAAGGAAACAGTTTCTGGTCAGTTTTCTATAGTGTCGAACAAGAGACATGTCTTTATCAAATACAACACCCAGGTTTCTCAGGCTCAGTTTGACAGACTGACCTAAGTCACCCAAGTACTGACTCAACCCTGGAATCTTATCATCAGGAGCAATCACCAGTGTTTCAGTCAAGTGTTGTTATTTTCATGATGCACACATTTCAATGAAGTTTCTAGAACATGTTTATCTCATTTTGTTTGGCTTCCGATCGACCATCTGGGTCCACAAATCATTTGAAGACTTTCCACGCTGATGCAGAGCCAACTTCCTTTCTTGCTTGTTTTTGCTGTGTTTGTTGTGCGAGAGTCCTGGCAGTACACAGTACCTCTACCAAGTGTCGTACTGGACGTACTGTCGTTGATCTCACTATTATCTAATGATAAGGATGATATGGACAATATTTCATACCTTGATATTTCTACCAAATATCTCAATAACGATACGACACGACTTAAGTGAAAACCAAATAAATAATAATACAATAAATGATGTATAAAACACAAAAGACAACATAACAACTTCACTTTTTCTTAATCTACTCTTTTTGTCTTCATCCATGGATACTTGATGGTGTTGGTCATGTCATTGTGCTTGATGGACGTACACTCTTTGAATCTTCATCTGGAAAAGCGCTGTATACATAAAAATGACTAATATCAGATCCCGAGTTCTCTCCAGCACCCCCATGGACCCTCCTACACTCTCCTCTTTTCTCTCACTATATCCTCCCTCACTCCTCTCCTTATCCATCTGTCTACCCCCCCATCCTTCCTCCCAGCCGGTCAAAGCGGCAGGCCGTCAACAATGAGTCTGGTTCCGCTCGAGGTTTCTGCCTTCTAAAAGGAAGTTTTTCCTCGCCATTGCTCACTGTACAGTGTTTTGTTTCTTGCTCTTTGTTGAATTGCTGGATCTATTTTTCCTTAATCAACTGTAGTCTTATTTCAACTGTATAGTGTCTTGAGATAACTTTGTTATGATAAGAGACTTTAAATAAAATTGAATTGAATTGAATATTACTATTACTTCAACTGGAACGACGGAGAAGTTGTCGTCCTGTTCCTCATGTCAATCCAGTCTTTGTGTCGTTCCTGGTGTTCTGGTTCCAGCCGGCTCTGATCAAGGTCCTCGATTCTGAACTATATATCCAAATGATGGATGATACACCTCAAAGACCAAGGAGCTGGTCTTGGACTTCGGGAGGTCCAGGACAAAGCCACGTCCAGTGTCCATCAGAGGCGACGAGGTGGAGATAGTGGACAACTACCTCAGTAGTACCTCGGTGTGTGGATGGACAGTAAACTGGTCCTGCAACACAGACCATGTATATAAGAAGGTTCATAGTAGACTGTACTTTCTGAGGAGGCTTCGATCATTTAACATCTGCAAGAAGCTCCTCTGCATGTTCTACCAGTCTGTGGTGGCCAGTGTTCTATGCTGTGGTGTGTTGGGGTGGAAATGTGTCCAAGAGGAGGTCAACAGGTTGGACAGGTTGATCAGGAGGGCTGGTTCTGTGGTTGGAATGAAGCTGGACTCACTGGTGACAGTTACTGAGAGGAGATCATTGAACAAACTACTGTCCATCATGATGATGACAGTCATCCTCTGAACACTGTCATCAGTGAGCAGAGAAGCAGATGAAGCACGAATGCTCCTACCCAGGTGCAACACTAATAGACTCAGGGACTCATTCATCCCTCGGGCTATTAAATTGTACAATTCTGAGTTTGGGGGCAGGAGTGGAGTGAAAGTATCTGGATGTTCTGTTCCATGTTAGTCTTTGTATCCTTTGTCTTTGTTGTTTTTCTTTGACCTATGTTCTTTATCTTTATCTTTAGACTTAGATGGTGTCATCTTGTTCTTCCTCTTTATGTTCTTCTTATTATTTTTATTTTTTATTGTTTATGAAAAACTGCTGGCTATTGGTAAAAAACAATTTCCCGAAAGAGACCTCCTGAGGGATCAATAAAGTTTTACCTTACCTTACCTTACCTTAATACAGATAAATATAGACAGAGCTATAATGTGAAAGAAAGTTGTACTCCGTCAATTGAATGAAGGATGGATGACACGTCGGGAGAACGTTTGGCGATCGAGACACAAAGGTCTTCACGGATCAGTCGTTCTGGTTCTCGGTCTGCTTTTGTTCTGAGAAAAATGATTGTTCATATCAGAGGAAATGTGGCGTTATCCAAACTCTGACAGAAGCCAGGAGTGAGAGAAGCTGATTCTGACCATCACGTCGCATTTCAATCAGTTCTCAGTACTGCAGACTGTTGTTCTTCCGGGTCAGGAACCCCTTTAATTTTCAAGGCTAGTGGGCGTAGTGGTGGTTACACGGAATCCAAGGAGCCGTTAAGCTTTGCTGTAGTTGCACAAAATCAGAAGATTGAAATGTGGTTTAGTATATTTTTCAACATATTTGTGTGGTTTTATATTTAAGAAGGTTTCATTTAGATTTGGGTTATCATCCCTCTCCGTCTCTCAGCTCTGTTTGTCGTTTGTAATTCTTCGACGTGTCGCTCATGCAGTGCCGACCAGGCCCGCGGTGGTGTGTGTGTGTGTGTGTGTGTGTGCATCATTGACACAGTGTGCCAAAGCTTGGCAAAGATGAGGCTGATTGGAACAGTGACAGCCTCCTCAAAGGAGTTAAACTGCTCCTGGCATGACAGCTCTTCATGTGCCAGCGACGAATCACATGTATGATCAGAACCTCCCTGACCTCCTACACGTGCGACGAGAAGGGACTGCGTGGGACTCAATTCAATTCAATTCCATTTTATTGAAAGTGTCTTATCATAACAAAGTTATCTCAGGACACTATACAGTTGAAATAAGACTACAGTTGATTAAGGAAAAATAGATCCAGCAATTCAACAAAGAGCAAGAAACAAAACACTGTACAGTGAGCAATGGCGAGGAAAAACTTCCTTTTAGAAGGCAGAAACCTCGAGCGGAACCAGACTCATTGTTGACGGCCTGCCGCTTTGACCGGCTGGGAGGAAGGATGGGGGGGTAGACAGATGGATAAGGAGAGGAGTGAGGGAGGATATAGTGAGAGAAAAGAGGAGAGTGTAGGAGGGTCCATGGGGGTGCTGGAGAGAACTCGGGATCTGATGACGTGGTGAAGATCCTGGATCAGCAGCAGCTCTGGAGGTGGATCCCTGGATCAGCAGCAGCTCTGGAGGTGGATCCCTGGATCAGCAACAGCTCTGGAGGTGGATCCCTGGATCAACAACAGCTCTGGAGGTGGATCCCTGGATCAGCAGCAGCTCTGGAGGTGGATCCCTGGATCAGCAGCAGCTCTGGAGGTGGATCCCTGGATCAGCAACAGCTCTGGAGGTGGATCCCTGGATCAGCAGCAGCTCTGGAGGTGGATCCCTGGATCAGCAGCAGCTCTGGAGGTGGATCCCTGGGGCTCCGGGAGAGAAATAAAAAGGTGTGGGTTTGGGACAAATGTATACAATACACAGGTATACAGACTCCGGTGACGGGTGAAGATATATAGAGGGGAGAGGGGTGGGGGGAGGTTGAAATAGCCAGGCCAGAGGGCACATACCTAGCACAGCAGATCCAGACACAGGGGCCCAACCCGCGGGAGACCAGGGCCCGGCAGGCGAGATAACCACCAGAGCCGACCCCAAACACCAGCGAGAAGGCGGACCACCACCGGGGGCGCGAGAGGGCGAGCACAGGCGAGGACGACTCCACATGTAGAGCTCGTGTAGAACACATTAAAGTTTGCAGTGAACGCATCAGTTTCCTGCGCTCGCTCCCTCCGGAGTTCGAAAAAACCTTCCCGAAGACTGATGACTGGGATTTATCATTTGTGTAAACAGTCCAACACCCTGCAGAGTAACATGAATGCGTTTGCAAACTTTTAGATCCGTTTTCTCATGCCTTTCATAAGCAGTCGCTCTCCGGCTTGTTCTTGGAAGCGAGGAAACGAATTCTTGCTGTATCAGTCCCTTGCTCCTCTCCAAATACCCGACAGAGCCTCCCGCTCAAGTCCTTAAGCCGTGACAGGTGCCAAGTCCGGTCCAGGCTCTGGATGATTAAAGTTTTGCTGCCATGTTTGCTCTTCTGAATAATTTACTGACCATTTACCTCTCGGCTTTATGTCTCCAGCCTCTTGTTCTTTCATCCTGGTGTTGCCAGATATGATAATCCAGTCCCGAACTTTGTTCTGAGGTCAATCTACTAATGGAGAAGTTTAGATGAAATCCTAGGTTTTTGGATTGAATCTAAAAGAAATGACTTTGCAAAAAATTCCGTTTGCTTTTTCTCTCGGTGTGTGTCATCAGAATTCAGGCGACGTTCCTGGGATGTTTTGTCTGCGAGATGAAGCCATGATGACCTTAAGAAAGGTTAATAATGACTGTTGCTGGGAAGGAATCCTCGATGAATCGCGACTACAATTGCTGTTTCAGTCCAGGAGCCTGAATGCTGATGTTATTGATTAAAGATTGGAAAAGTTTAAACGTCAGTTTGTAGCAAAGTAGAAGCTAAAATATGATCCCTTCAGGTTTTAACATACAAGTCTTGAGCTAGAAATTAAACAATGGCTGAGTGAAAACACTCTATAGCTAAATGTGGACAAAACTGAAACTCTGGTGATTGCTCCTGATGATAAGGTTCCAGGGTTGAGTCAGTACTTGGGTGACTTAGGTCAGTCTGTCAAACTGAGCCTGAGAAACCTGGGTGTTGTATTTGATAAAGACATGTCTCTTGTTCAACACTGAAGAAAACTGACCAGAAACTGTTTCCTTCAACTGAGAAAAATCTCTAAACTTAGGAAAATGTTGTCCGAACATAATCCATGCGTTTGTTTCTTCTCGTCTGGACTATTGTAACAGTTTGTTTTCATGTCTTAACAAGAAGGATGTGTCTCGTCTGCAGTTGATTCAGAACTCTGCAGCCAGAATTCTGAGCCGCTCTAGTAGAAGAACTTACATTTCTCCGATCCTTAAAACTCTTCACTGGCTTCCAGTTTCCTTCAGGATCAACTTTAAAATTCTGGTTCTTACTTTCAGATCTATTCATGGTCAGGCTCCTCCTTACATCACTGATCTGATCCAGCCTTACACCCCAGCTCGGGCTCTGAGGTCTGTGGATCAGAATCTACTTATGGTTCCACGCACACGACTCAGGACCAGAGGAGAGAAATCTTTTCAGGCTGTTGCTCCTAAGCTTTGGAACGATCTTCTCTCTCTTTGCTCTTGATGGATCTACTGACTCCTTTAAGAAACATCTTAAGACGTTTCTATTTGTTCAGGCTTTTCCTTGAATTTCTCGAACTCCTGTGTTGTTCTCGGTATTATCTTGATCTTTAAAGTATGTACTTTTTTGAGTATTTTTTTGTTTGTTTAAGCGCTTTGTGACCCTGGTCTGGAAAAGCGCTATACAAATAAATATTACTTACTTACTTACTTACTAAGATTGTCAACATGGAGAAAAATGTTTCAGGACTAAAATAATTGACAGCGTCTTGGAGCGACACTGTTGAAATGTCACCTCGATGACGATGGACGACACCAAACAAGTCTTTCACAACACCAGGTTTTGATCAGAGTCAGTTTGAGACTTGCAGAATAAAAGAGCAAGAGCCAGTGTTTGTCCTGAAAGATGGATTTGTTTTACTGGTGACGCATCAATATAGCGCCGCGACAGGTTCAGTGCCCTCTTCGTTTGAGTCGTTTCTATTTTAGTTCTATGTGTGGTGAAGTGCAGATCGCTATCTTCCTGTTGTTTTTGTGTTGTTAAAATGGTCGGTGTACTGTCATGATTGTATGTGTTTGATATTGAACACTTAATGTTAAGTAGATCACTCACAAAAAAAGACGGTATAGGTTTAATTGACTTCACAGACAAAAAGTATTTCTTCTGCGCTGCCATGTGGTCGTGGTTAGTGTTGCTTTAATGTTTGGGCTACAATATAAGGTAAGGTAAGGTAAGGTAAAACTGTATTGATCCCTCAGGAGGTCTCCTTCGGGAAATTGTTTTTTACCAATAGCCAGTCATTTTTCATAAACAATAAAAAATAATACATAAAAAATAAAATAAGAAGAAGAACATAAAGAGGAAGAACAAGATGATACCATCTAAGTCTAAAGATAAAGATAAAGAACATAGGTCAAAGAAAAACAACAAAGGATACAAAGACTAACATGGAACAGAACATCCAGATACTTTCACTCCACTCCTGCCCCCGAACTCAGAATTGTACAATTTAACAGCCCGAGGGATGAATGAGTCCCTGAGTCTATTAGTGTTGCACCTGGGTAGGAGCATTCGTGCTTCATCTGCTTCTCTGCTCACTGATGACAGTGTTCAGAGGATGACTGTCATCATCCATGATGGACAGTAGTTTGTTCAATGATCTCCTCTCAGCAACTGTCACCAGTGAGTCCAGCTTCATTCCAATATAATAATAATATATATATTATACGTTATATAACGTAGAGATCTGCACAGAAACATGGAGTACAACCCTATAAATCTGAGGTATACACCTTGGAAACCAACAATAAAATACAATGGTCCAAAGGTTGGTCAAAGTACATGAAAAAGTACTCCCTCTCACACCGCCATTCCTTGTGCGGCTACATGTTCTACATGTATCAATTATTGGTTGAGATTTGAAGTTCACAGTATGTACTTTTTTGAGTATTGTTTTGATTGTTTAAGCGCTTTGTGACCCTGGTCTCGAAAAGCGCTATATAAATAAATATTACTTACTTACCTACTTAAGATTCCAAGTACATTTTTGATTCATTGCAAGGTTTGTGTCTATAAAGCTCGTTCAGGCGACATCCAATGATCTGCTGAAATTGGCCCAGAGCCCCCAGTTTGAACCCATCCCCGTAATGTATTTTGATTTGTATTCATTTGTGATGCAATAGTGATAAACTAGTAACACTAATCGGAGCCTCAGGCGATAGAATATGTTCCTGGAGAGTTTGCTACTATAAAGTGCTCTTGAAGGACTGAACGCCCTTCAGCGGTTTCTCTTCTTAAAAAGACAAACTCAAGACTATAAATATCACAATGAGCTAAAATTATTATCCTGTTTACTACTTATCTATTTTTAGATGTTTACTTGAAAGCCAATAAAAGTATTTCAGATCGCGAGGAAACGTCACTTTGCCAGTCGTCAATGAGTGACGCAGGAAGAACCACGTGATGGACTGGAAAGAAGTGGTTCTCGCCTGACGCTCTCCTAGATGACCAGTCTGTGAAACCCATTTAGAATGTTATTTTTGTTAGTACAAAGCTGTGTTGTTAAAATAAATGAGAGCTGTGCCTTTTGGCTCAGCTCCTTCTTGACCTGGACAGGCTGGAACAGTGTCTACAAAGACCTTGAATACCTAACTATTTTAATTCAATTTACTGTTAATTAAAGTGTCATATCATAACAAAGTTATCTCAACAAACTCTACTGTTGAAGTAAGACTACATTATATTGGAGAAATGGATCCCAGCGAATCAACAATGAGTGACATCGGCCAGAAAAACTCTTTAAGAAGGCAGAGACCTTGAGCAGAACCGGACTCGGTGCTGACAGCCTCCTGCTGTGATTGGTCTAGAGCAGGGGCAGGGAACCCTAAGACACCTGATTGGTCAAAATGTGTCCTCTTGAATGGTTAGAACGAAAACCTGCACCCACTGCGGCTCTTTCTGGACCAGGTTCCCTACCCCTGGTCTAGAGGGTGGACGGGGGTGGAATGATGGAGAATGAAGTATTTATTTATCATTGTCTATATTTTGTAGTACTCAACAGGGAAGGGCACACGAGAATCAGAATCAGAATCAGAAAACCTTTATTAGTCCTGCGAGGGGAAATTCGGTTTAACAACAGCAAGAGAAATAAAAACACCAAGAAATAAAAACGAGAAAGAAAATCTAAATAGAATAAAAGATAAATCTGCGCTATATAATATATACACAATCATATTTACATAAATAACAAGAGGTGCAGTTAAATAGTTATCTTGGTGTGTTCTTATTGTGGAGTCTGATGGCAGCAGGGAGGAAGGACCTGCGGTACCTCTCCCTCACACACCTGGGATGGAGCATCCTATCACTGATGGAGCTCCTCAATGCCCTCAGTGTGTGCTGGAGAGGGTGAGACAAGTTCCTCCTCATGGAGCCCAGCTTGCTCCGCATCCTCCTCCCAGACACTTCCTCCACAGGATCCAGGGGGCGCCCTAGGACGTAACCGGCCTTCTTAATAAGGCTGTCCAGTTTAGCCCTATCCTTTGCTGTCATGCTGCTCCCCCAGCAGACCACACCGTTGACGATGGCAGAGGCCACTACTGAGTCATAGAATGACTTCAGGAGAAGCAGCAGTTAGAGGCCATACGAGTGAATGACGAATACTAAAGCTAAAGCATCGCTACAAACATTCTCTTTTATATGACGTGTGCTTTGGTCACAGGTGCACAGTGTGTATCGTCGCTGACCACCAGCAAATATAACTTCTGACTCAGGCTTTACTTCCTCGCCTCACTTCAAGCCACCGGTCACGGCTCTGATAGGTTGACAGTATAATTGTGTGTCCGGCTCGTGCGTGCTACACAACTGGCCGAGGGGATGTTTACATTTCAAGTCAAAAGCGGATGTTGTTCCGATTTGAAATGTAGGGGGGTAAAAGTTCAGCGTTGATGGTGGAAGTGGGGGGGGTGTTGTGAGGCAAGTCTGGTGACAGCAGTCTTCTGATGGGATGTGACATTTCTGGAGATGGGAGAAAGTGGCATATTTGTTCGGATCTAAAATGCTGCGGTACGCTGTCCACTTGCATGAGCGTCAACAGTCGGCCGACGCAGCAGGAGAGACGCTCAGCTGGTTTCAGGGACCCTCGGCTCGGAACACCTTAAAAAACGCAACAGATGTGTCCTCAGTTCTTCACCCGGCTTTCGACGCAGCAGGTCCGTCTCCCTGAAGATGTCGCCGCGAGGAAGCTCGGGCGGTACTGCGGAGATGAAATCAAAAGTACAGTTATCCAAGTGGCGTCTAAGTTTAGCAACGCGAAGGTGGGAGTTGGTGGCGATGAGCCAGAGTGGGTCCCAGTCATTCAGCTTTATGATTCAGAGCCTCCGTGTGTCGGTGGAGTCTGAGGCAGTGACGCAAGGAATTGTTAGGGGTTTTTGTGTTTCCATGAAGCGACCCCTCCCCAGCCTCGTACGTGGTGATGGAATGAAGGACAGACACATGGATGAGTTTAAGAAAAATGCTCGTTTAGTGAATTATGCAAAAGTCAGAGACAAACTTACGTGAACACGGGCGCTAGCAAGCAGAGAGATCTATCGCAGACGTCTTCGAATGCCAGAACGCAAAGATCAGACAAAATGGTGGATCTTTATAGTAGAATATTCAGGTTAACGCCTCTAGTCAAATGTGAATGTAGGATTGGTCAGTAACTGTAAACACTTGATTCTAAGATGGCCGGTCGCACGTGATCGTAGTGGAAATTTACCAAAAGTTGTTGTTTTCAAGAATCTGTTCCCAGCGACTTGTGTCCTTCAGAGTGAATTCTCAGACAGGTGTCCAGACGTCCTGGAATCTGGGATTGTTTAATCTTTCTGTGTGTGTGAGGCTTTGTGACCTCGGCCTTTGAGTTGTGAACCTGAGTTTAGTTTAAGTGAATGCAATGCAAGAATAGGATTATTTAATATGAATTAAATATGTAAGATTATCAGTTAATCAAGTGACTATTTGAAATGTGTGTTAAATCTAGGTGATTGATTACAGTAAAGTTGTCATTTCCTTACACTCCCCCTGATTGCATCATGAACTAATGATGCAATAAAACAAAGACAAGTCTGATTTCAAAATAATGATCGCGAATCTGATTATAAACTTAACATGCTAAACTATCATCCGTATAGTGCCACACAAAGATTACATATGGTGAGAAAGCAACAGAGGAAACACAGATTCATTTAATGAAAACAATTATACATTATGAGCATTTCTCTCAAATCACAAAAAAAAGAAAAAATCCAAAAAAAAATTTAATAATAATAATAATTCCAAATTATGCTATGAATTAAAACTGAAGTAATAGAATGCCAAATCATCAAAAAACATATTCACAACAACTAACTCAAATCTAATAAGTCTATTTTGAAGTAGAGATTTTGATAAAATATATATTGATATGGAGCCAGTATCCACTGCTTTGAAAAACCTCTTTAACGAGGTAAAAAGAAAGGAGCAGCCCCGTTTTCGGCGACTTGGATGTGGGCTCTTCGTGTGAGGTGTTGTTGACATACTCCCCCGTCAACAGTGCATCATTGAGCTCGTCCTGCAACATAGGAAAGACATGAACAGCATCGCATTCTTTGGACAAATGAGAAACAATACATCTTTAAATCATGCTTTTTATTTAGAATTGACTCATACTACTTCATGCAGACAAAATTAACCCCTTCCTATTTACTACCTAAGTCAGAGAGATAGTCAAACACAGTCGTACCTTATTCTCGAGCTGTTTTCTACACCAAAAATTTAAACTAATTGAATGCAATCTGGACAGAGCTCCCTTCAGCAGTGTTGATCGGCAGAACCGTGCAACAAGAATCACCAAACATGTAACAAACCTATTATCCAGCTAAGTATCTATCTAAGTCCTCCCCCTGAGGGACAAATAAACAACCTTATTTATTTTTATTTAAAAAATGTTTTCTTGAATAACTTTATATCCAAATCTATTGTCAAATCATTTAATAAATCATAATACTCTTTGTATTAACTCTCTTAAATTAGATTAATTAATTATTAATTTAATTAAATTAAAATATATGACATTATTAGCTAAAAAATATATTCTAAGCTTTGTTTAATCTTTATTATTCCTCTTAGATTTGGTTTGACAGTCTATTGCTAAAGTAAATGGATAATATCAAATATAAAAAAGTGACCATTTCTGCATCCGTTTATTTATTTTTTCTGATGGGTCTTATATTTTTCAAAGTCAATTCTTTTCCCTGCTTAATATTTTGTTTAATGTTTATAGTTGTCTTAGAACGTTAGAAGCAGCTTTAGAAACATATTTCCATTTCTTATTGAACTTTTTCAATAAATCAATTTAATTATTTTTAATTTCAAGTTTCACTTTTCATATTGTCTATTGTATCATTGGCTGCTATTGATGTAGATAAAAGTATTCTATTTTAATTTATTAAAAAAATGCATGTTCTTAAAATGATTAATTCGAAAATATGTTTAATCATAACAATATGTTTTCTGTTCTTTGAAACTTCTCCAATGTTTGGAAATTTTCCAGCCCATTTGATTGTCCTTTTAAATATATAACACCAATATGTACCTTCTTTTAGCTTTAAGTAAAGTCTTATTAGTTTGTTAGAAGTTGTATTTTTCGCAAATCATGATTTCTTGTGTTTGATTATTTACACATCTTAACTATTTCACCACATGTCCAAAGAGTAGTTTCCTAAAACTACATTTGTTCATATATATATTTAAAAGTATGCTAGTCAAGTTTTTAGCTTTACTCATGTTGGCTCATGTTTCTTGTTCACCTTCTAAGAAGGAGATATTTTGATATATTTAAAAGTCTGCAGTGGACAGTGGCTTCTTATTTCTCCCTCACTGGAGGGCTTCTCAACACCACCTCTAACAGGATAAGAATGATCAGAAGTTATGTATCTATTCAGGTGATGATGAGGATATTGTGTGTGTGTCATGAGTTGTGTATTCATAACTTTGATCTGTGGATGTCTGTTAAAGTTTGTCATGTGTTTTATTTGAATAAACCTTGAAGTTAGCTGAGTGTTCAAATTATCAGTATGTTTTGACTTCATGGTGAAGAGAGAAACAGAGGCGGGTGTTCGAGAGAATTCTTTCATTCTCTCACACACACAGGGAGCAGGTTGTAGCAGAGACACTTTTTTATCTTATTCAATTTAAAATGTAAGTCATGTGTTTGTTTGTTTGTCTCTGAGATCAGTGTGTTATTTGTAATATCTATGTGAATGTCTGAGAGTGTTGTGTGAGTTCAAATGTGTTTATGAATGTTATAGTTAATTAGATCAGGTGTGAGTCAGACCTCTTTGATTATTTACCCACAACAGAAATACAGTATCTATTCTAGATTACTATTTTGCTTATCTTAACTAGTTTCTTTAATTAATATTCACTTCAATGAGATTTCCTCTTGGTCTATAGGTGTTTGGTTTATGCAACTAGAGAGAAGAATATCATATTAATATTTCTCAGTGTTTCTTATAATTTATCTCTTAATCTATTATTTTTCTTTGACCTTTCCTCCTACAGTATTTTAGTCTCTATTTTTTCCATTTTCACTATTTTAAGTCTAATTACCAAAGAACAATAACATAAATTTCACTCGCATCAATATGGAGTGGCTTAGTATAGTATAGTCTAGTCTCTATAGTATATTCTTTATTGTCTAGTCTCTATAGTCTAGTTTCTGGAGGTGACAAGTCAGCAGCCCTAGACAGAGTCACTTTTAATTAGTTTAAATAAAATTCTGCATCAGTCGACCACACACGTTTTCGTTTAGTTTTCTTATGGCTGCTTTCATCATAGCTCTGAGTGGAGCAATCAGAGTATGTTATTCTGGGATTAATTTTTTACTGTTACATTTTAAGATATCATGTCTCTAACAGTTTAGCTTTGTCTAATTTTTTCGTCAAATAACGAACAACTTTGCATTTCTTAATCATGTGTCTCAGGGCCCTAGCTTCTCCACCAGCAACCACAGCAAGAGCAACATGAGGGACAGAAGTGTCAGAGAGAGCATAGAGAACACCTTGTTCGTTTGTTAGTTCAGCAGCCACACCATCAGGACCCACAAAAATGTCACCGCAGACAAGAGTCAAGTTCATGTTTGCGACCAGATCGTGCCATTTGTCTTCATAATCACGTTCATCATCATCCCAGACATAGTTCTTAGTGCTGTGTGGAGGTTCCAAAGGTGGATCATAGGAATGAAGTCTCAAAAGTCTTTTCAAGATCAGGGAAATCAGATGTTCAATCACGTTGAACCAGTACAGCTCCTCCCTCTCTGGAGCAGAAGTTCATTCTTGGTGGAGAGTTGTTGAGGTTGAGTTCTTGTTTGTTCAGCTCAGAAAAATTGCTTCAATTGTAGGTGTCATCAATAGGGAACTGGACCAAAGTTCCTGGAGTAAAAGCCAAAGATGCGCCATTGTTGACCAAAATTCTTTGTCTCCATCCCCTCGTCCTCTTCTCCTGCCACACCCATGCACTCCTGCCAGTGGCCAATAGGGAGCTATGATAGGAGCCTAGAACTATCATCAACTATCATCTTCTCTATTTTTTAGAGAAGCTCTTTCAAGTCTTTAATTTGTATCTTAATTAGCTGTATCAAGCTAGCTCAAGAGCTCAATAAGAGTACTTTGTTTAACTATTTTATTTATTATGAATTCTCAGAAATCATTGATGTGAGTAACCTACTCATAAAATTTACCATTAAATTAAAAAAAAGAGTTTAAAGTTTCTTATTTTCTTCCCTGTCAGGAGCTTTAACTTGTCACCTGTAGTAAAAGTTACTTTTGTCTTAAAAAAGAGGAGGTCAATAAATGAATAGAACAAATTAATAATTATATTAATAATATTAATAATAATGCTAAAAATAATAATAAGTAAAGAAGCGATTATCAAAAAAAATAAATTAAATGAAAATATAAAAGATGAAGAATTTAAAAATCTAAATTAAGAACCAAAACTTCAATTAACTAATTAAAATCCATTATAAAATCCGAGATAATAATAAAAATAAAACAAATAGTAAACCACGATATTAATAATAAAAAAAATGTTTTTAAATAAAATGGAATAATTTGAAAATAATAAATTCAATTAGATCTAATCAAATGTACTGTATACTAATCAATTACAATTATTCAAGTCAAAACAATTGTCAATTAACAACTTAGTATTAATTTATTTTTATTTATTTAACTTTCTAATTAGTTGCATATATATTTAGCACAATTGACAAAGAGGAATAAGAGTGACTGTCTAAAGACCAAATACAACACATAAGTTAATATTCCTCCAATAATTAAAAAGATAAAAATCCAATCCCTAATTTACTAAAAATAATACAACAGTAGTACATTTAACTTATTGTTAAAATAATAAAATGTATTTAGAGTAATAATTGAAAAATTAAGAAAACAGAATATTGCTGCAATTGATTCAATTAATTAATAATTCAATAATTACACCAATTGAGTCAGAACAAAAGTCAATTAGGAAGTAAACAAAGAGCAAACCAGCAGGGGGCAGCATAGCAAATACAACACCAAAGATCAGAAATTGAGAGTAGAAGAAGAGAAAACAGGAACTAGATATCAACAAACGTACACACGTGCAAGCAGTCAGTCACACACTTGTTTTAGATAAGCAGTATTAGCAACACAAAACAACCAAGTTACACTCAATGTGACCAATTGTGAGTTGATCAATTGACAATGTGAAATATGAAGAGAGGATGATCAAGATCATTAATACATACAACACTGTGCCAACAATCAATGTCAATTGTGTTATTGTTATTGAACACTGCAGAAGAAGGAGAAAATTGAAATGTGAGTTGGTTTGTTTTTCTTCTTAAACCAATTATACCACTAATTAACTGTATATATTCATATATACCTCAATTAAGAAACAGGAATAATAGTATAATAACTATTGTCAACAAAGAATGTTACTTAATAAAGAGAAAAGAAAATGATATCAAACCCAATCCATATACTTAAAAGAAAAACAATAAAGGAAAAAAAATTAACAAAAAATAATAGAAATCAATAAAAAATAGAAAAATAGAAATGACAACAATGGATAAAGGTAAGAGAAAACGTAATAAGTCAACAATTCAAACAAACAGTCGGGATCAACATAGAATTCAAGATGACGTAAGAATGTGGGTGCGTCTAGAGAAGACATGAATACAATGGGAGGGTCGGTGAGGAAAGAAGGAAGTCTTAAAAGTTCAACCTCCAAGCGAAACCACTCCCACCAACAAGGAAAAACTCTTTCGGAGCTCATTCGTACTTGCAGCAGCTAAAGAGACAAGTCTGCCAAGCAGCAGTTCTTATCAGCAAGAGATAGTGTCCAAAGACACACACACACGCGGACTCAGCTGAGTCACAAAAAGTCAGAGATCTCACAAAATGAATGCCAATTTTTACAAGTACCGCAGCGAGAAAAAATTATTCAAAAGATACAAACATACAGACACAGACAATTTTAACAGAACAATATGTCATGACAATACGACGACAACAGTATTTTACCAAAACAGGCCAGAGAGACACACTATGCTACGTGGAACGAGACTCTTGACCAGCCTGTCGTGTCTAAAGTGTCGAAATCAGATTGGAGAGCCTCTCGATCCGTAATCAGTTTCAAAACACCCTGGATAGGAGACCGCTCAACTCATCCATTCTATTTCAACCCCCGTCGAACTAACTCTAAACTAATCATCAATGAGACTTTATCCATCACCGTGATTGTTCGGAAAAATTAACTAGCCCTAACTATACTACCAAATACCTGTGGAGCCCCTCGACACAGAAACACAATGAGATCTAACTGGCCTCTACACCGGCTGGCAGAGTCTTCAGACCAGGATATTGGGAGAGACCCGCTCAAATCCCACACATCCCCAAATTAATGATAGCTACTTGGCTTACTGAAAAAGTACGTCTACTATAATCACCCATTGGCCAAGCATCCTAACTAGTTTAGGAATCTGGAAAAACGTCAGATGCCCCGTAGAGGGAACCGGTTATATTCCACCCCTACTCAGAATTCCCAAGGGTTACCAGGTCGTGTAACCGTCTCCTCTGCCTATCAATTCAACTTAAATTCTAATCAACGTTTTTTTCCTTTTTTCAACGATGCTTCTTCTTCCCGGGACACGATAATGTCGTCTACACTTAATACAACAACAAACAACAACTGACCATGCAATACCTCAAAAAACGAGCATCAGCTTTAAGAAAGCACTATTAAAAAATATAATCTAAATTTGTGACAGAACCAGAGACTTACGTTTATTCGTCCAGGCAACCAAAACTAATATAAAATATATATGTAATCTTTTCCTAACCAAATATAAACTTAATTTTAGATTATAGATTATAAAATCTATGTAGAAAATAAGATAAAATCTTTCTCACCTGATTCTGGAAGTAAGGTATAGTGCCATGGCCTGGTTGCCTGGAGAACAATCAGCTCAGAGTTCGTCTCGGAATCGAAAAGGCCTTCAAACCATCAGTCCACGCCAAGGGTCACGTGCACCAAGTTGTTAGGGGTTTTTGTGTTTCCATGAAGCGACCCCTCCCCAGCCTCGTACGTGGTGATGGAATGAAGGACAGACACATGGATGAGTTTAAGAAAAATGCTCGTTTAGTGAATTATGCAAAAGTCAGAGACAAACTTACGTGAACACGGGCGCTAGCAAGCAGAGAGATCTATCGCAGACGTCTTCGAATGCCAGAACGCAAAGATCAGACAAAATGGTGGATCTTTATAGTAGAATATTCAGGTTAACGCCTCTAGTCAAATGTGAATGTAGGATTGGTCAGTAACTGTAAACACTTGATTCTAAGATGGCCGGTCGCACGTGATCGTAGTGGAAATTTACCAAAAGTTGTTGTTTTCAAGAATCTGTTCCCAGCGACTTGTGTCCTTCAGAGTGAATTCTCAGACAGGTGTCCAGACGTCCTGGAATCTGGGATTGTTTAATCTTTCTGTGTGTGTGAGGCTTTGTGACCTCGGCCTTTGAGTTGTGAACCTGAGTTTAGTTTAAGTGAATGCAATGCAAGAATAGGATTATTTAATATGAATTAAATATGTAAGATTATCAGTTAATCAAGTGACTATTTGAAATGTGTGTTAAATCTAGGTGATTGATTACAGTAAAGTTGTCATTTCCTTACAGAATGTTTTATTACCGCAGACCTTCATAAGACCTGACCGCAGATGGTGAATTGAGAGTTTGAAATCCGAACAATCCAACTACTGTACCCTCTTCAAAGGTTGGACTTGAATCCCACCGAATGCTCTGAATGCCTCCATCAAATCCTTGATGAACTAAGATACTGATTTTTCATGCCTTTCACATCATGTAAGATTCACCAAACTTGTTCCTCAGAATCTTGAGTGTCCGCCATCTTTAGTTATCAAGATGGTAGACCTGAGCCGTGTCTAAAATCACATACTTGTGTACTTAAACTTAGTGTTTTTAGTGCATAAGTGCGTCTCAATTCTTAGTGTGTAAAATGTAGTGCTCCATACACACTAAATTGTCACTAAAACACACACAAAACTGAGTATGGATCGAACACTCGGACACTTTCTACCATTAACGGCTTTATCTTAGTGACGTTGTAAACGGAAGTTACGTCATATATACATATATATACATATACATACAGTTGTATTTTCAGCAGCAGTAGGAGGATGACACGTCTTACTGATACCGGCGTAAATATCTCGCCAATATTTAGTTTCTCATATTTCTTGATCCAAACCAAACGTGCTGCCAGCAGGTGTCGCTAGTGTTCCTTCAGCTGGTTGTTCATCGTTAAATAGTAGTAGAAGAAGAAGCTGTCGCGTCATTTCCTGTTAGTGTGTAGCAGCAGAGTTTGATTTGAGACATACTATCTGAGGAGAATTAGTTACTAGTTAGTACGTACAC
Organism: Callionymus lyra; assembly: GCF_982586985.1. Taxonomy (NCBI): domain Eukaryota; kingdom Metazoa; phylum Chordata; class Actinopteri; order Syngnathiformes; family Callionymidae; genus Callionymus; species Callionymus lyra. The sequence goes on from NC_141830.1 coordinate 2,601,553, forward strand.
TATCCTGATGATACTAACTTCTAGTATACTAAGAGAAGTATGTGATTTGAGACGTACTATCTGTGGAGAATTAGTTACTAGTTAGTATGTACACTATCCTGATGCATACTAACTTCTAGTATACTAAGAGAAGTATGTGATTTGAGACGTACTATCTGTGGAGAATTAGTTACTAGTTAGTACGTACACTATCCTGATGCATACTAACTTCTAGTATACTAAGAGAAGTATGTGATTTGAGACGTACTATCTGTGGAGAATTAGTTACTAGTTAGTACATACACTATCCTGATGCATACTAACTTCTAGTATACTAAGAGAAGGATGTGATTTGAGACATACTATCTGTGGAGGATTAGTTACTAGTTAGTACGTACACTATCCTGATGCATACTAACTTCTAGTATACTAAGAGAAGTATGTGATTTGAGACATACTATCTGTGGAGGATTAGTTACTAGTTAGTACGTACACTATCCTGATGATACTAACTTCTAGTATACTAAGAGAAGTATGTGATTTGAGACATACTATCTGTGGAGGATTAGTTACTAGTTAGTACATACACTATCCTGATGATACTAACTTCTAGTATACTAAGAGAAGTATGTGATTTGAGACATACTATCTGTGGAGGATTAGTTACTAGTTAGTACGTACACTATCCTGATGCATACTAACTTCTAGTATACTAAGAGAAGTATGTGATTTGAGACATACTATCTGTGGAGGATTAGTTACTAGTTAGTACGTACACTATCCTGATGCATACTAACTTCTAGTGTACTAAGAGAAGTATGTGATTTGAGACATACTATCTGTGGAGGATTAGTTACTAGTTAGTACGTACACTATCTTGATGATACTAACTTCTAGTATACTAAGAGAAGTATGTGATTTGAGACATACTATCTGTGGAGGATTAGTTACTAGTTAGTACGTACACTATCCTGATGCATACTAACTTCTAGTGTACTAAGAGAAGTATGTGATTTGAGACATACTATCTGTGGAGGATTAGTTACTAGTTAGTACATACACTATCCTGATGATACTAACTTCTAGTATACTAAGAGAAGTATGTGATTTGAGACATACTATCTGTGGAGGATTAGTTACTAGTTAGTACGTACACTATCCTGATGCATACTAACTTCTAGTATACTAAGAGAAGTATGTGATTTGAGACATACTATCTGTGGAGGATTAGTTACTAGTTAGTACGTACACTATCCTGATGATACTAACTTCTAGTATACTAAGAGAAGTATGTGATTTGAGACATACTATCTGTGGAGGATTAGTTACTAGTTAGTACATACACTATCCTGATGATACTAACTTCTAGTATACTAAGAGAAGTATGTGATTTGAGACATACTATCTGTGGAGGATTAGTTACTAGTTAGTACGTACACTATCCTGATGCATACTAACTTCTAGTATACTAAGAGAAGTATGTTTGAAACATACTATCTGTGGAGGATTAGTTACTTGTTAGTACGTACACTATCCTGATGATACTAACTTCTAGTATACTAAGAGAAGTATGTGATTTGAGACATACTATCTGTGGAGGATTAGTTACTGGTTAGTACGTACACTATCCTGACGCATACTAACCAGTGCACTGAGAGAAGTATGTGATTTTTAGACACAGCTCTGGTCCTCACTTACGATAACTTGAAGCTCAGTACTTTTACGTCTAGAACCAGAGATTGTGAAATGGTCAGAAAGGAAAGGTTTGTCATGGATTCGAGCCACACTTCTGCTGCCACTGGGACACTGGACCCTCTTAAAAGAGAATCCATTATCCAGGTTTCAAACGTGTTTGCGTCTCCAGTCTTTGTGCCGCCGTCCATCAACGGCATCAGTCTCTCCGGCCTCTTCTTTTATTTTTTTATTCCTCTTCTGTTCTCGTGCTGCACTTCGCTGGATTTGAGCATCTGATGCCGACTCTACAGTCAACTTTGTCATGTGTGCCACCGACTGAAATGCATCCTGGGTAAAACCTCCTTTGTATTTGGTGCCAAGCTTCGTTGCTAACTCGAGATCCAAACTTGATATATATAATTATTTTTGGTCAAAGATCTTTTTTTCCGTTCCGAGCAACGCTGTGAAAATTCCCAACGCTTTACCCGGAGACACAAAATCAATGGTCATCGATGGACGCCGTGACTGAAGATTCATGGCAGCGACTCCCATCCTTCATCGCTCAATAATCTTCCATGAGATAACCATTGTATGATGACGACGACGACGGTCACACCTCGTCCGTCTCGTTTACAACACATTCCTATCGATCTCCGAGCGTTTACACTGTTCATTACATCAGGTCTTGATTCAATTAGTGACCTTGAGCTATGACTGCAGTGGTTTGGTGTTTTTTTTTCCCAGAAGAACACCCCATGGAATCGGAAGGTTTTTTTTTGGAGGAAGATTCAGTCGGGGATGATTGACAGCAGGGAGCGAGGTGGGCTGGATAAAAGTAGTGTTGCACTGTTGACAGGTTTCATGTCGACATTGTTTTCACAGACCGACCTTCAGATAAAAAGCAAAAATAAAAATGCACGACTGGCAAACACAGTGTATGAAACCTTCAGAAGAGGATGGAGTGGCTTGTTCTTCTGCGTTATAGTTTGGTTTAACTCACTTTACTGAAGAAACAAGGCTTTAAACTAGTAAAGAGTCACAGGCTTAATTCAAAAGACTAATAATCAAAACTATAAGTACCTCGGTGTGTGGATGGACAGTAAACTGGTCCTGCAATACAGACCTTGTATATAAGAAGGTTCAGAGTAGACTGTACTTTCTGAGGAGGCTTCGATCATTTAACATCTGCAAGAAGCTCCTCTGCATGTTCTACCAGTCTGTGGTGGCCAGTGTTCTATGCTGTGGTGTGTTGGGGTGGAAATGTGTCCAAGAGGAGTGTCAACTGGTTGGACAGGTTGATCAGGAGGGCTGGTTCTGTGGTTGGAATGAAGCTGGACTCACTGGTGACAGTTGCTGAGAGGAGATCATTGAACAAACTACTGTCCATCATGGATGATGACAGTCATCCTCTGAACACTGTGATCAGTGAGCAGAGAAGCAGATGAAGCACGAATGCTCCTACCCAGGTGCAACACTAATAGACTCAGGGACTCATTCATCCCTCGGGCTATTAAATTGTACAATTCTGAGTTCGGGGGCAGGAGTGGAGTGAAAGTATCTGGATGTTCTGTTCCATGTTAGTCTTTGTATCCTTTGTTGTTTTTCTTTGATCTATGTTCTTTATCTTTATCTTTAGACTAAGATTGTGTCATCTTGTTCTTCCTCTTTATGTTCTTCTTCTTATTTTATTTTTTATGTATCATTTTTTATTGTTTATGAAAAACTGCTGGCTATTGGTAAAAAACAATTTCCCGAAGGAGACCTCCTGAGGGATCAATAAAGTTTTACCTTACCTTACCTTACTTTAACTGGTTCAATAAATAGTCTCAAAATAAGATTAAAAACCAAACATTTTTGGTGTATTTCTCTCGTATAGGTGCGTTTTCTCATGAGCTTGTGATGCATCGTTAAGTCTTGTCTTGTCTAGTTAATATATTCCGTTAATTGTCAAACAATCTCTTAGACCGAAGTCCATCACTTGCTTTGAATGAAACACTGGCCTGTTTGGGGGTCTCGCCTCGTAGTCGCCAGTCAGCTCTTCACCTCAGTGTCCAAGATCCAGGTCCGTGACGATGATAAATACAATTGTTCCAGGAAAACGAGTTGTCCGACTAGAAGGGCAAACAAAAAGACCACGACCTGCGTTGACACTTTTTCAATCTCCATTCATGCATCCAACCGGCGGAGCTTCTCCTGATGGATGACAAGGACACCTTCGGATGAAGCCTTGGAGCGCCTGCGTTACTGCTTTAATTCCAATGATGAAGGAGCTAATTTGTTTGATAAGAGCAAGAGCTTCCTTAGACGCCAGCAGGAGTGAATGATGAGCGCCGTGTGTGAAGGTTCTCTTGCTTAGCAGGCCATGATCTGGGTCTATTGACTTCTGCTGCTCGACTCTTCTCTCCTTTTAAGACTTGTGTTTCAGTGATAACCCTCACTGGCGCCGCTTACATTAGCATCCAGTGAGATAAGGCGTTTCCTTAACCACTTCTGAGAGCCTTGGCAAACACGAGAACCATGAAAAGAACCTATTGGACATGATGTACGCCCGCTCTGGTACCGATCAGCCGCTGGTCCCGGTGATCATTTTTAGAAACTGTTGCTGCAGTGCCATGAATTTTTAATGGTCAAGGCCGTTGTGGCGAGCTGTGAACTGTGTACACCCTCCGTGAGCATTTCCAGGTGTAGCTAGCTTCGAGCCCGATGGGTCGCCGTGTGTGTTGTGTGTTCGTTTGTGCGTGTTGTGTCATTGTATCGGCGATAGGATGCTATCGTGGTCCGAAGGCTCCGGGACCCGTTGAGTCATTGAGAATATGTAAGTAAGTAAGTAATATTTATTTATATAGCGCTTTTCCAGACCAGGGTCACAAAGCGCTTAAACAATCAAAACAATACTCAAAAAAGTATATACTTTAAAGATCAAGATAATACTGAGAACAACACAGGAGTTCGAGAAAATCAAGGAAAAGCCTGAACAAATAGAAACGTCTTAAGATGTTTCTTAAAGGAGTCAGTAGATCATCAAACACAGATGTTTCTTGAAGGAGTCAGTAGATCATCAAACACACATGTTTCTTGAAGGAGTCAGTAGATCATCAAACACAGATGTTTCTTGAAGGAGTCAGTAGATCATCAAACACAGATGTTTCTTGAAGGAGTCAGTAGATCATCAAACACAGATGTTTCTTGAAGGAGTCAGTAGATCATCAAACACAGATGTTTCTAGAAGGAGTCAGTAGATCATCAAACACAGAGATGTTTCTTAAAGGAGTCAGTAGATCATCAAACACAGATGTTTCTTAAAGGAGTCAGTAGATCATCAAACACAGATGTTTCTTGAAGGAGTCAGTAGATCATCAAACACAGATGTTTCTTGAAGGAGTCAGTAGATCATCAAACACAGATGTTTCTTGAAGGAGTCAGTAGATCATCAAACACAGATGTTTCTTGAAGGAGTCAGTAGATCATCAAACACAGATGTTTCTTAAAGGAGTCAGTAGATCATCAAACACAGATGTTTCTTAAAGGAGTCAGTAGATCATCAAACACAGATGTTTCTTGAAGGAGTCAGTAGATCATCAAACACAGATGTTTCTTGAAGGAGTCAGTAGATCATCAAACACAGATGTTTCTTGAAGGAGTCAGTAGATCATCAAACACAGATGTTTCTAGAAGGAGTCAGTAGATCATCAAACACAGATGTTTCTTAAAGGAGTCAGTAGATCATCAAACACAGATGTTTCTTAAAGGAGTCAGTAGATCATCAAACACAGATGTTTCTTGAAGGAGTCAGTAGATCATCAAACACAGATGTTTCTTGAAGGAGTCAGTAGATCATCAAACACAGATGTTTCTTGAAGGAGTCAGTAGATCATCAAACACAGATGTTTCTTGAAGGAGTCAGTAGATCATCAAACACAGATGTTTCTTGAAGGAGTCAGTAGATCATCAAACACAGACGTTTCTTGAAGGAGTCAGTAGATCATCAAACACAGATGTTTCTTAAAGGAGTCAGTAGATCATCAAACACACATGTTTCTTGAAGGAGTCAGTAGATCATCAAACACAGATGTTTCTTAAAGGAGTCAGTAGATCATCAAACACACATGTTTCTTGAAGGAGTCAGTAGATCATCAAACACAGATGTTTCTTAAAGGAGTCAGTAGATCCATCAAGAACAAAGAGAGAGAAGATCGTTCCAAAGCTTAGGAGCAACAGCCTGAAAAGATTTCTCTCCTCTGGTCCTGAGTCGTGTGCGTGGAACCATAAGTAGATTCTGATCCACAGACCTCAGAGCCCGAGCTGGGGTGTAAGGCTGGATCAGATCAGTGATGTAAGGAGGAGCCTGACCATGAATAGATCTGAAAGTAAGAACCAGAATTTTAAAGTTGATCCTGAAAGAAACTGGAAGCCAGTGAAGAGTTTGAAGGATCGGAGAAATGTGAGTTCTTCTACTAGAGCGGGTCAGAATTCTGGCTGCAGAGTTCTGAATCAACTGCAGACGAGACGATCCTTCTTGTTAAGACATGAAAACAAACTGTTACAATAGTCCAGACGAGAAGAAACAAACACATGGATTATAAGATCCAGATCATGTTCCGACAACATTTTCCTAAGTTTAGAGATTTTTCTCAGTTGAAGGAAACCGTTTCTGGTCAGTTTTCTTCAGTGTTGAACAAGAGACATGTCTTTTTCAAATACAGCACCCAGGTTTCTCAGGCTCAGTTTGACAGACTGATCTAAGTCACCCAAGTACTGACTCAACCCTGGAATCTTATCATCAACAATCACCAGAGTTTCAGTTTTGTCCACATTTAGCTATAGAGTGTTTTCACTCATTGTTTGATTTCTAGCAAACAATTGACTAAGTTCAGCCTCTGGGGCTCAGTTGGATCAAAAGAGCAGTAGAGCTGGATGTCATCAGCAAAAATGTGATAAGAAACATCCATGTCCTGTGGGATGTGGATTATCAAGAGGTCACACTATTGCCAAGGTGTGGTTTAATGTGCCAAAGTGTAAGAAGAGTGAAGATTTATATTTATATGAGATTTATTGTCTTTTGTCAAGGACGTGTCTTTCAGCAAAATGACTCAAAAGTCTAACCAATTAGGAAGGAAAATGGAAGACGGACTCGATTTTCATCTGCATAAATGTCACATTATTCATCTGTTAAGAGGCTTCCTAGAGAATGAAATGTTGGTCTAGTGGTAACTCTCTGGTTACCCATGATGCCCTGCCAGGATACTGAAGGCAACAGAACTTGAATCATGAAAGTTGTGTTATTGATTTCTCTCTATAGATGCATTTAAACTCGGGCTGTCGAGAGATTTACAGTCGTTGAAATCAGGGCCGGGTCTAGAGTGCCTAGTATGAGGGGGCAGCCACAAATCTTGGGGGGGGGGCATTGTGCTGTTACTTACTTACTTGCATGTAAGTTTGAGGGGGCCAGGCCCCCTCTTGCCCCCTGCCTAGACCCGGCCCTGGTTGAAATTCTGCTATATTTGAGCCTCAAAAGCGTCAAAGATCACGTCTTCATTAGGTGCCGCGAGTCAACACAAGAACCATCAAAGTCCACTCGAAATCACTGACCAACAACTCAAGCGAGTGAACCACAAGAAAAGATAAAAAACGTGATTAGTACAATTCCAAGTTTGCTTCTCCTTGTGTCCGACAAGAACATGTTAGTAAATATTTAATTCCAGCTACATGTTCAGTACCACAGTCTCTTCTTGGAGAGCCAGACGGACACGATGGAGATAAACCGGCAGCAAGAGGTTGGAGAGGATTAGCAGCACAGCAGACTTTCTTTTTTTTTTTTTCCCTCCAGCGTCCACACTGCAGTTGTCCACACGTGGAAGATCTCCTCGCTAACATCCTGCACTCGTTCCCAAGCAGGGACAATCCTCTTGACTTATGTAACCATCTTTGTTGCTCTCTGCCACGGACCCCTTCCCCCCCTTTTCCAGCCTCGTCTATGGACTTGTCATTATGTCCTCATCCTCACTCGCCTCGCTCTCTCGCCGGCGTTCTAATCCGTGGCACAGCAGAAGAAAGCGACGACACTCTTGTGTCGCACAGATGGACGTTTTGCGTCATCGCCGTGCTGCCATTTCGTTAAGATCCTAATAGGACATATTCTTGTGGTCGTACATGATGGTGCCAACACTTGTTTGTCACTTCCTTGAGACGAGGAAGTGGCTCGTATAGAGTTGGTTTATTTCGGGGTTTCCTTCTCAACCGTCAATGAAATCCATGAAATGGTGACTATTTAATTCCGAACTATACAACGGTGCACTCTCTAGAAACGTTTCCCAAAGTTTCGTTGACGTTTTCCACATTCTCACACTCTTCCCATTTGAGACATACTATCTGTGGAGGATTAGTTACAAGTTAGTACGTACACTATCCTGATGCATACTAACTTCTAGTATACTAAGAGAAGTATGTGATTTGAGACATACTATCTGTGGAGGATTAGTTACTAGTTAGTACGTACACTATCCTGATGCATACTAACTTCTAGTATACTAAGAGAAGTATGTGATTTGAGACATACTATCTGTGGAGGATTAGTTACTAGTTAGTACGTACACTATCCTGATGCATACTAACTTCTAGTATACTAAGAGAAGTATGCTTGAGACATACTATCTGTGGAGGATTAGTTACTAGTTAGTACGTACACTATCCTGATGATACTAACTTCTAGTATACTAAGAGAAGTATGTGATTTGAGACATACTATCTGTGGAGGATTAGTTACTAGTTAGTACGTACACTATCCTGATGCATACTTACTTCTAGTATACTAAGAGAAGTATGCTTGAGACATACTATCTGTGGAGGATTAGTTACTAGTTAGTATGTACACTATCCTGATGCATACTAACTTCTAGTATACTAAGAGAAGTATGTGATTTGAGACATACTATCTGTGGAGGATTAGTTACTAGTTAGTACGTACACTATCCTGATGCATACTAACTTCTAGTATACTAAGAGAAGTATGTGATTTGAGACATACTATCTGTGGAGGATTAGTTACTAGTTAGTACGTACACTATCTTGATGCATACTAACTTCTAGTATACTAAGAGAAGTATGCTTGAGACATACTATCTGTGGAGGATTAGTTACTAGTTAGTACGTACACTATCCTGATGCATACTAACTTCTAGTATACTAAGAGAAGTATGCTTGAGACATACTATCTGTGGAGGATTAGTTACTAGTTAGTACGTACACTATCCTGATGCATACTAACTTCTAGTATACTAAGAGAAGTACAGTATGTGATTTGAGACATACTATCTGTGGAGGATTATTTACTAGTTAGTACGTACACTATCCTGATGCATACTAACTTCTAGTGTACTAAGAGAAGTATGCTTGAGACATACTATCTGTGGAGGATTAGTTACTAGTTAGTACGTACACTATCCTGATGCATACTAACTTCTAGTATACTAAGAGAAGTATGCTTGAGACATACTATCTGTGGAGGATTAGTTACTAGTTAGTACGTACACTATCCTGATGCATACTAACTTCTAGTATACTAAGAGAAGTATGTGATTTGAGACATACTATCTGTGGAGGATTAGTTACTAGTTAGTACGTACACTATCCTGATGCATACTAACTTCTAGTATACTAAGAGAAGTATGTGATTTGAGACATACTATCTGTGGAGGATTAGTTACTAGTTAGTACGTACACTATCCTGATGCATACTAACTTCTAGTATACTAAGAGAAGTATGTGATTTGAGACATACTATCTGTGGAGGATTAGTTACTAGTTAGTACGTACACTATCCTGATGCATACTAACTTCTAGTATACTAAGAGAAGTATGTGATTTGAGACATACTATCTGTGGAGGATTAGTTACTAGTTAGTACGTACACTATCCTGATGAATACTAACTTCTAGTATACTAAGAGAAGTATGTTTGAGACATACTATCTGTGGAGGATTAGTTACTAGTTAGTACGTACACTATCCTGATGCATACTAACTTCTAGTATACTAAGAGAAGTATGCTTGAGACATACTATCTGTGGAGGATTAGTTACTAGTTAGTACGTACACTATCCTGATGCATACTAACTTCTAGTATACTAAGAGAAGTATGTGATTTGAGACATACTATCTGTGGAGGATTAGTTACTAGTTAATCTCTTGTTTGCGTCATCGCCGTGCTGCCATTTCGTTAAGATCCTAATAGGACATATTTCTGTGGTCGACGTCACCGGCGTACATGATGGTGTCAACACTTGTTGGTCACTTCCTGTAGACGAGGAAGTGGCTCGTATAGAGTTGATTTATTTCGGGGTTTCCTTCTCAACCGTCAATGAAATCCATGAAATGCTGACTATTTAATTCCTAACTATACAACGATGCACTCTCTAGAAACATTCCCCAAAGTTTCGTTGACGTTTTCCACATTCTCACACTCTTCCCATTTGAGACATACTATCTGTGGAGGATTAGTTACTAGTTAGTACGTACACTATCCTGATGCATACTAACTTCTAGTATACTAAGAGAAGTATGTGATTTGAGACATACTATCTGTGGAGGATTAGTTACTAGTTAGTACGTACACTATCCTGATGCATACTAACTTCTAGTATACTAAGAGAAGTATGCTTGAGACATACTATCTGTGGAGGATTAGTTACTAGTTAGTACGTACACTATCCTGATGATACTAACTTCTAGTATACTAAGAGAAGTATGTGATTTGAGACATACTATCTGTGGAGGATTAGTTACTAGTTAGTACGTACACTATCCTGATGCATACTAACTTCTAGTATACTAAGAGAAGTATGTGATTTGAGACATACTATCTGTGGAGGATTAGTTACTAGTTAGTACGTAGACTATCCTGATGAATACTAACTTCTAGTATACTAAGAGAAGTATGTGATTTGAGACATACTATCTGTGGAGGATTAGTTACTAGTTAGTACGTACACTATCCTGATGATACTAACTTCTAGTATACTAAGAGAAGTATGTGATTTGAGACATACTATCTGTGGAGGATTAGTTACTAGTTAGTACGTACACTATCCTGATGCATACTAACTTCTAGTATACTAAGAGAAGTATGTGATTTGAGACATACTATCTGTGGAGGATTAGTTACTAGTTAGTACGTACACTATCCTGATGCATACTAACTTCTAGTATACTAAGAGAAGTATGTGATTTGAGACATACTATCTGTGGAGGATTAGTTACTAGTTAGTACGTACACTATCCTGATGCATACTAACTTCTAGTATACTAAGAGAAGTATGTGATTTGAGACATACTATCTGTGGAGGATTAGTTACTAGTTAGTACGTACACTATCCTGATGCATACTAACTTCTAGTATACTAAGAGAAGTATGTGATTTGAGACATACTATCTGTGGAGGATTAGTTACTAGTTAGTACGTACACTATCCTGATGCATACTAACTTCTAGTATACTAAGAGAAGTATGCTTGAGACATACTATCTGTGGAGGATTAGTTACTAGTTAATACGTACACTATCCTGATGATACTAACTTCTAGTATACTAAGAGAAGTATGTGATTTGAGACATACTATCTGTGGAGGATTAGTTACTAGTTAATCTCTTGTTTGCGTCATCACGGTGCTGCCATTTCGTTAAGATCCTAATAGGACATATTCTTGTGGTCGACGTCACCGGCGTACATGATGGTGTCAACACTTGTTGGTCACTTCCTGTAGACGAGGAAGTGGCTCGTATAGAGTTGATTTATTTCGGGGTTTCCTTCTCAACCGTCAATGAAATCCATGAAATGGTGACTATTTAATTCCTAACTATACAACGATGCACTCTCTAGAAACATTTCCCAAAGTTTCGTTGACGTTTTCCACATTCTTACACTCTTCCCATTTGAGACATACTATCTGTGGAGGATTAGTTACTAGTTAGTACGTACACTATCCTGATGCATACTAACTTCTAGTATACTAAGAGAAGTATGCTTGAGACATACTATCTGTGGAGGATTAGTTACTAGTTAGTACGTACACTATCCTGATGCATACTAACTTCTAGTATACTAAGAGAAGTACAGTATGTGATTTGAGACATACTATCTGTGGAGGATTATTTACTAGTTAGTACGTACACTATCCTGATGCATACTAACTTCTAGTATACTAAGAGAAGTATGCTTGAGACATACTATCTGTTGAGGATTAGTTACTAGTTAGTACGTACACTATCCTGATGCATACTAACTTCTAGTATACTAAGAGAAGTATGCTTGAGACATACTATCTGTGGAGGATTAGTTACTAGTTAGTACGTACACTAAACTGATGCATACTAACTTCTAGTATACTAAGAGAAGTACAGTATGTGATTTGAGACGTACTATCTGTGGAGGATTATTTACTAGTTAGTACGTACACTATCCTGATGCATACTAACTTCTAGTGTACTAAGAGAAGTATGCTTGAGACATACTATCTGTGGAGGATTAGTTACTAGTTAGTACGTACACTATCCTGATGCATACTATCTTCTAGTATACTAAGAGAAGTATGCTTGAGACATACTATCTGTGGAGGATTAGTTACTAGTTAGTACGTACACTATCCTGATGCATACTAACTTCTAGTATACTAAGAGAAGTATGTGATTTGAGACATACTATCTGTGGAGGATTAGTTACTAGTTAGTACGTACACTATCCTGATGCATACTAACTTCTAGTATACTAAGAGAAGTATGTGATTTGAGACATACTATCTGTGGAGGATTAGTTACTAGTTAGTACGTACACTATCCTGATGCATACTAACTTCTAGTATACTAAGAGAAGTATGCTTGAGACATACTATCTGTGGAGGATTAGTTACTAGTTAGTACGTACACTATCCTGATGCATACTAACTTCTAGTATACTAAGAGAAGTACAGTATGTGATTTGAGACATACTATCTGTGGAGGATTATTTACTAGTTAGTACGTACACTATCCTGATGCATACTAACTTCTAGTATACTAAGAGAAGTATGCTTGAGACATACTATCTGTTGAGGATTAGTTACTAGTTAGTACGTACACTATCCTGATGCATACTAACTTCTAGTATACTAAGAGAAGTATGCTTGAGACATACTATCTGTGGAGGATTAGTTACTAGTTAGTACGTACACTAAACTGATGCATACTAACTTCTAGTATACTAAGAGAAGTACAGTATGTGATTTGAGACGTACTATCTGTGGAGGATTATTTACTAGTTAGTACGTACACTATCCTGATGCATACTAACTTCTAGTGTACTAAGAGAAGTATGCTTGAGACATACTATCTGTGGAGGATTAGTTACTAGTTAGTACGTACACTATCCTGATGCATACTATCTTCTAGTATACTAAGAGAAGTATGCTTGAGACATACTATCTGTGGAGGATTAGTTACTAGTTAGTACGTACACTATCCTGATGCATACTAACTTCTAGTATACTAAGAGAAGTATGTGATTTGAGACATACTATCTGTGGAGGATTAGTTACTAGTTAGTACGTACACTATCCTGATGCATACTAACTTCTAGTATACTAAGAGAAGTATGTGATTTGAGACATACTATCTGTGGAGGATTAGTTACTAGTTAGTACGTACACTATCCTGATGCATACTAACTTCTAGTATACTAAGAGAAGTATGTGATTTGAGACATACTATCTGTGGAGGATTAGTTACTAGTTAGTACGTACACTATCCTGATGATACTAACTTCTAGTATACTAAGAGAAGTATGTGATTTGAGACATACTATCTGTGGAGGATTAGTTACTAGTTAGTACGTACACTATCCTGATGCATACTAACTTCTAGTATACTAAGAGAAGTATGTTTGAGACATACTATCTGTGGAGGATTAGTCACTAGTTAGTACGTACACTATCCTGATGCATACTAACTTCTAGTATACTAAGAGAAGTATGTGATTTGAAACATACTATCTGTGGAGGATTAGTTACTAGTTAGTACGTACACTATCCTGATGATACTAACTTCTAGAATACTAAGAGAAGTATGTGATTTGAGACATACTATCTGTGGAGGATTATTTACTAGTTAGTATGTACACTATCCTGATGCATACTAACTTCTAGTATACTAAGAGAAGTATGCTTGAGACATACTATCTGTGGAGGATTAGTTACTAGTTAGTACGTACACTATCCTGATGCATACTAACTTCTAGTATACTAAGAGAAGTATGTGATTTGAAACATACTATCTGTGGAGGATTAGTTACTAGTTAGTACGTACACTATCCTGATGCATACTAACTTCTAGTATACTAAGAGAAGTATGTGATTTGAAACATACTATCTGTGGAGGATTAGTTACTAGTTAGTACGTACACTATCCTGATGCATACTAACTTCTAGTATACTAAGAGAAGTATGTGATTTGAGACATACTATCTGTGGAGGATTAGTTACTAGTTAGTACGTACACTATCCTGATGATACTAACTTCTAGTATTCTAAGAGAAGTATGTGATTTGAGACATACTATCTGTGGAGGATTAGTTACTAGTTAGTACGTACACTATCCTGATGCATACTAACTTCTAGTATACTAAGAGAAGTATGTGATTTGAGACATACTATCTGTGGAGGATTAGTTACTAGTTAGTACGTACACTATCCTGATGCATACTAACTTCTAGTATACTAAGAGAAGTATGTGATTTGAGACATACTATCTGTGGAGGATTAGTTACTAGTTAATCTCTTGTTTGCGTCATCGCCGTGCTGCCATTTCGTTAAGAGCCTAATAGGACATATTCTTGTGGTCGACGTCACCGGCGTACATGATGGTGTCAACACTTGTTTGTCACTTCCTTGAGACGAGGAAGTGTCTCGTATAGAGTTGATTTATTTCGGGGTTTCCTTCTCAACCGTCAATGAAATCCATGAAATGGTGACTATTTAATTCCGAACTATACAACGATGCACTCTCTAGAAACATTTCCCAAAGTTTCGTTGACGTTTTCCACATTCTCACACTCCTCCCATGATGCTTTGCCGACGATCCGTAGGATTTAAATACAGTATTGTATCGACCAATCGGCCGTCACTAATTGGATCAGTGTGTAGGAGAGCATCATGGGAGTTCACTGTAAGGAAGGTGGCTGTGAAAATGTTCTGTGGTTATGTTTGTTTGCTGTTTAAATGTTTGGAAGTTAATTCACTAAATCGATTTCTCAATTATTGGCATTAGAATATCAAACTCTGTGTCAAAAAATATATAAAACATTTTTAACATTCAAAAACTTTTCAATATAGACCTATTGATAATAAAATATATACATATATAAAGTACATATCAATCAAAGGTTTCATCATTTAAACTGTTAAATTGAACCGTTGAATATTCTATATACAGTACAGTAATATTATAGTACTATAGTATTGATTCTTTATCACTGACGAGGACTGAAGCAAACCAGTACTTACAATTTGATCAGAGATTTCATCGTCATCTGCTCAAAAATACCGTTGGATGATCGATGAATGATTCTCTTTTTTTCCGAGTTTCTTGAGGTCAGATACAAACCCTGACGTTTGGTCGTCGTCACATCAGTTTGATTGTGAAACATTTCTAAAGTCATTACATTAGCATTTAAAAAAATGCAACGTCGTGTCGACCGACTCTCTTGAAAACCTGCTGGTGCTGACTCGCCCTCGGGCCTGCAGGGGTCAAAGGGCAGGGATGAGATGCAGAAGCTTAATTGGCTGCAACACCGGGACGTGCCTCCACGAGTCCAGAGAGTCGGCGGCGGCGGGTCAGCGCCGAGGTGACCCGTTCGGCAGATTTGCATTAATCAAGGAGCAGAGGACGGCGCCGGGATTCATATTTTATACGCTGCGTGACAACCTTGGCTCGGCAGCGTCTCGTGTGTTCGTGGAAGTGCGTCCGTGGACCAGCGCCGTGACTAATTAGTAATAAACCAGACTCCAGGACGACATGCCGACACCAGGAGGTCCAGAGTCGCTCTCGCTCTGTACCCACAGTGAACGAGTCGTGTCGTTCGAAGTCTTCTCAGGTCGTCACGGTTCTTTGATTGACTACCTCTCTGTGTTCTCTACCAAGTTGTTAGGGGTTTTTGTGGTCCGATGAACCGACCCCTCCCCAGCCTCGTATGTGGCGGTGGAATGAAGGACAGACACATGGATGAGTTTAAGAAAAATGCTCGTTTAGTGAATTATGCAAAAGTCAGAGACAAACTTACGTGAACACGGGCGCTAGCAAGCAGAGAGATCTATCGCAGACGTCTTCGAATGCCAGAACGCAAAGATCAGACAAAATGGTGGATCTTTATAGTAGAATATTCAGGTTAACGCCTCTAGTCAAATGTGAATGTAGGATTGGTCAGTAACTGTAAACACTTGATTCTAAGATGGCCGTCGCACGTGATCGTAGTGGAAACTTACTGAAGGTTGTTGTTTTGTAGAAAGAGTTTGTTCCCAGCTTCTTGCTGGACTGTTGTGTCTTTCAGTGGGAGTTTTCAAACGGGTGTCCACAGATTTGCTCTTTTTTTTTTTTTTTTGAGTTTAGATTTAAGGTATATTTATCTTTAACAAAGTTAATTTAAAGATTGATATGATTCTGTATTTTCTAAATAGATTATTTACTATTTTCTTTCCTGAAGGCATCATTTATTAATTTTATTTATTTCTTCTGGGTCTTAAATTTTTAGTCGATTCTTTTATTATTCTTTTTATGTTATTTACAAACAAATACAAAGTTAAAGTTATGTTATTTAGTAACAAAAATAAAGTTATGTTATGTTATTTACAAACAAATACAAAGTTAAAGTTATGTTATTTACTAACAAAAACAAAGTTAAAGTTATGTTATTTACAAACAAATACAAAGTTAAAGTTATGTTATTTAGTAACAAAAATAAAGTTATGTTATGTTATTTACAAACAAATACAAAGTTAAAGTTATGTTATTTACTAACAAAAACAAAGTTAAAGTTATGTTATTTACAAACAAAAACACAGTTAAAGTTATGTTATTTACAAACAAATACAAAGTTAAAGTTATGTTATTTACAAACAAAAACAAAGTTAAAGTGATGTTATTTACAAACAAAAACAAAGTTAAAGTTATGTTATTTACAAACAAAAACAAAGTTAAAGTTATGTTATTTACAAACAAAAACAAAGTTAAAGTTATGTTATTTACAAACAAAAACAAAGTTAAAGTTATGTTATTTACAAACAAAAACAAAGTTAAAGTTATGTTATTTACAAAAAAAAAAAAAAGTATATATGTGTACTATTGTCCAGTACTTGACTCTAGTGTTGTGATAGTATAGTAACAAGTATATACCTTTACCTTACCTTACCTTATATATGTGTAGTATTGTCCAGTACTTGACTCTGGTGTTGTGATAGTGTAGTAACAAGTTTATACAGTATGTGTAGTATTGTCCAGTACTTGACTCTGGTGTTGTGATAGTGTAGTAACAAGTATACATGTGTACTATTGTCCAGTACTTGACTCTGGTGTTGTGATAGTGTAGTAACAAGTATATATATGTGTAGTATTGTCCAGTACTTGACTCTGGTGTTGTGAGAGTGTAGTAACAAGGATATATGTGTAGTATTGTCCAGTACTTGACTCTGGTGTTGTGATAGTGTAGTAACAAGTATATATGTGTAGTATTGTCCAGTACTTGACTCTGGTGTTGTGATAGTGTAGTAACAAGTATATATATGTGTAGTATTGTCCAGTACTTGACTCTGGTGTTGCGATAGTGTAGTAACAAGTATATATGTGTAGTATTGTCCAGTACTTGACTCTGGTGTTGTGATAGTGTAGTAACAAGTATATATGTGTAGTATTGTCCAGTACTTGACTCTGGTGTTGTGATAGTGTAGTAACAAGTATATATGTGTAGTATTGTCCAGTACTTGACTCTGGTGTTGTGAGAGTGTAGTAACAAGGATATATGTGTAGTATTGTCCAGTACTTGACTCTGGTGTTGTGATAGTGTAGTAACAAGTATATATGTGTACTATTGTCCAGCACTTGACTCTGGTGTTGTGATAGTGTATTAACAAGTTTATACAGTATGTGTAGTATTGTCCAGTACTTGACTCTGGTGTTGTGACAGTATAGTAACAAGTATATATGTGTAGTATTGTCCAGTACTTGACTCTGGTGTTGTGATAGTGTAGTAACAAGTATATATGTGTAGTATTGTCCAGTACTTGACTCTGGCGCGGGAACTCTTGACAAACGGTGAGTTCTAGATGACGACATCAGCCTTCGGTGGTCGGAGTCCTGCATCATCCTGGATGTTTTTGAGAGACACCGAGTATCGACGGCCGGCGTCTAAAGTGCAGCGTTCACTCCATCCTTCCATTCTTTCATCTTCCGACTCATGCCATTTTCTGAGCAATGATTTTTTGGTTTTACGGTCGATTCCTCTCTCCGGCTTTTTTTTTTGAGGTCCGACGGCGTTCAGTCAGAGCAGAGATTCTGCACTGCAGGCGGAATCTATGGACTCGTGCTGCGCCTGCGCTTCAGGTAGTCGTCCTTGAAAGCCAATGGCGGCTCTGCATTGTTGGCTCATTGATCTACTGACTCCTTCAAGAAACATCTGTGTTTGATGATCTACTGACTCCTTCAAGAAACATCTGTGTTTGATGATCTACTGACTCCTTCAAGAAACATCTGTGTTTGATGATCTACTGACTCCTTCAAGAAACATCTGTGTTTGATGATCTACTGACTCCTTCAAGAAACATCTGTGTTTGATGATCTACTGACTCCTTCAAGAAACATCTGTGTTTGATGATCTACTGACTCCTTCAAGAAACATCTGTGTTTGATGATCTACTGACTCCTTCAAGAAACATCTGTGTTTGATGATCTACTGACTCCTTCAAGAAACATCTCTGTGTTTGATGATCTACTGACTCCTTCAAGAAACATCTGTGTTTGATGATCTACTGACTCCTTCAAGAAACATCTGTGTTTGATGATCTACTGACTCCTTCACGAAACGTCTGTGTTTGATGATCTACTGACTCCTTCACGAAACATCTGTGTTTGATGATCTACTGACTCCTTCACGAAACGTCTGTGTTTGATGATCTACTGACTCCTTCAAGAAACATCTGTGTTTGATGATCTACTGACTCCTTCAAGAAACATCTGTGTTTGATGATCTACTGACTCCTTCAAGAAACATCTGTGTTTGATGATCTACTGACTCCTTCACGAAACGTCTGTGTTTGATGATCTACTGACTCCTTCACGAAACGTCTGTGTTTGATGATCTACTGACTCCTTCAAGAAACATCTGTGTTTGATGATCTACTGACTCCTTCAAGAAACATCTGTGTTTGATGATCTACTGACTCCTTCAAGAAACATCTGTGTTTGATGATCTACTGACTCCTTCAAGAAACATCTGTGTTTGATGATCTACTGACTCCTTTAAGAAACATCTGTGTTTGATGATCTACTGACTCCTTCAAGAAACATCTGTGTTTGATGATCTACTGACTCCTTCAAGAAACATCTGTGTTTGATGATCTACTGACTCCTTCAAGAAACATCTGTGTTTAATGATCTACTGACTCCTTCAAGAAACATCTGTGTGTTTGATGATCTACTGACTCCTTCAAGAAACATCTGTGTTTGATGATCTACTGACTCCTTCAAGAAACATCTGTGTTTGATGATCTACTGACTCCTTCAAGAAACATCTGTGTTTGATGATCTACTGACTCCTTCAAGAAACATCTGTGTTTGATGATCTACTGACTCCTTCAAGAAACATCTGTGTTTGATGATCTACTGACTCCTTCAAGAAACATCTGTGTTTGATGATCTACTGACTCCTTCAAGAAACATCTGTGTTTGATGATCTACTGACTCCTTCAAGAAACATCTGTGTTTGATGATCTACTGACTCCTTCAAGAAACATCTGTGTTTGATGATCTACTGACTCCTTCAAGAAACATCTGTGTTTGATGATCTACTGACTCCTTCAAGAAACATCTGTGTTTGATGATCTACTGACTCCTTCAAGAAACATCTGTGTTTGATGATCTACTGACTCCTTCAAGAAACATCTCTGTGTTTGATGATCTACTGACTCCTTCAAGAAACATCTGTGTTTGATGATCTACTGACTCCTTCAAGAAACATCTGTGTTTGATGATCTACTGACTCCTTCACGAAACGTCTGTGTTTGATGATCTACTGACTCCTTCACGAAACATCTGTGTTTGATGATCTACTGACTCCTTCACGAAACGTCTGTGTTTGATGATCTACTGACTCCTTCAAGAAACATCTGTGTTTGATGATCTACTGACTCCTTCAAGAAACATCTGTGTTTGATGATCTACTGACTCCTTCAAGAAACATCTGTGTTTGATGATCTACTGACTCCTTCACGAAACGTCTGTGTTTGATGATCTACTGACTCCTTCACGAAACGTCTGTGTTTGATGATCTACTGACTCCTTCAAGAAACATCTGTGTTTGATGATCTACTGACTCCTTCAAGAAACATCTGTGTTTGATGATCTACTGACTCCTTCAAGAAACATCTGTGTTTGATGATCTACTGACTCCTTCAAGAAACATCTGTGTTTGATGATCTACTGACTCCTTTAAGAAACATCTGTGTTTGATGATCTACTGACTCCTTCAAGAAACATCTGTGTTTGATGATCTACTGACTCCTTCAAGAAACATCTGTGTTTGATGATCTACTGACTCCTTCAAGAAACATCTGTGTTTAATGATCTACTGACTCCTTCAAGAAACATCTGTGTGTTTGATGATCTACTGACTCCTTCAAGAAACATCTGTGTTTGATGATCTACTGACTCCTTCAAGAAACATCTGTGTTTGATGATCTACTGACTCCTTCAAGAAACATCTGTGTTTGATGATCTACTGACTCCTTCAAGAAACATCTGTGTTTGATGATCTACTGACTCCTTCAAGAAACATCTGTGTTTGATGATCTACTGACTCCTTCAAGAAACATCTGTGTTTGATGATCTACTGACTCCTTCAAGAAACATCTGTGTTTGATGATCTACTGACTCCTTCAAGAAACATCTGTGTTTGATGATCTACTGACTCCTTCAAGAAACATCTGTGTTTGATGATCTACTGACTCCTTCAAGAAACATCTGTGTTTGATGATCTACTGACTCCTTCAAGAAACATCTGTGTTTGATGATCTACTGACTTCTTCAAGGAACATCTGTGTTTGATGATCTACTGACTCCTTCAAGAAACATCTGTGTTTGATGATCTACTGACTCCTTCAAGAAACATCTGTGTTTGATGATCTACTGACTCCTTCAAGAAACATCTGTGTTTGATGATCTACTGACTCCTTCAAGAAACATCTGTTTGATGATCTACTGACTCCTTTAAGAAACATGTGTGTTTGATGATCTACTGACTCCTTCAAGAAACATCTGTGTTTGATGATCTACTGACTCCTTCAAGAAACATCTTAAGACGTTTCTATCTGTTCAGGCTTTTCCTTGATTTTCTGGAACTCCTGTGTTGTTCTCAGTATTATCTTGATCTTTAAAGTATGTACTTTTTTGAGTATTGTTTTGATTGTTTAAGCGCTTTGTGACCCTGGTCTGGAAAAGCGCTATATAAATAAATATTACTTACTTACTTACTTAATGCTGTTCCACTGCAGGCTGTGTACAGTCGCACACCTGAGACGCCTCGGATTAACGTAGGCGTTTGACGAGAATCAAACTTGGCACGAATACGTTTTGTCGCCGCGGGCCTTTAATTCCAACGACACAACATCATCTCGGAACGTAAACGTGTTAAAGGTTAATTTAGCATGAAGTTCTATTCCGGGGGAAAACAGTGGCCTGTTTGGGAAGCTGATGCATAAAAGCATCTAAATGCATGGATTCAATCTGCAGCATCCATTATTCATGAGGAGGTGGAAGACGGACACGGTCGCCGTCATGATCGCAGCGTTCTTTGTCTTTTAAGGGATCAAGATTCTGGCTTATCAAAAGAAGAATCTTTGGCTAACGGTTTGTTTCCTTGCTAGGAAAATAGTATATATGTGTAGTATTGTCCAGTACTTGACTCTGGTGTTGTGATAGTGTATTAACAAGTATATATGTGTACTATTGTTCTGTACTTGACACTGGTGTTGTGATAGTGTAGTAACAAGTATATATGTGTAGTATTGTCCAGTACTTGACTCTGGTGTTGTGATAGTGTAGTAACAAGTATATATGTGTAGTATTGTCCAGTACTTGACTCTGGTGTTGTGATAGTGTAGTAACAAGTATATATGTGTAGTATTGTCCAGCACTTGACTCTGGTGTTGTGATAGTGTAGTAACAAGTATATATCTGTAGTATTGTCCAGTACTTGACTCTGGTGTTGTGATAGTGTAGTAACACGTATATATGTGTACTATTGTCCAGTACTTGACTCTGGTGTTGTGATAGTGTAGTAACACGTATATATGTGTACTATTGTCCAGTACTTGACTCTGGTGTTGTGATAGTGTAGTAACAAGTATATACGTGTAGTATTGTCCAGTACTTGACTCTGGTGTTGCGATTGTGAAGTCACAAGTATATACGTGTAGTATTGTCCAGTACTTGACTCTGGTGTAGTGATAGTGTAGTAACAAGTATATATGTGTAGTATTGTCCAGCACTTGACTCTGGTGTTGTGATAGTGTAGTAACAAGTCTATATATGTGTAGTATTGTCCAGTACTTGACTCTGGTGTTGTGATAGTGTAGTAACAAGTATATATGTGTAGTATTGTCCAGCACTTGACTCTGGTGTTGTGATAGTGTAGTAACAAGTATATATGTGTAGTATTGTCCAGTACTTGACTCTGGTGTTGTGATAGTGTAGTAACACGTATATATGTGTACTATTGTCCAGTACTTGACTCTGGTGTTGTGATAGTGTAGTAACACGTATATATGTGTACTATTGTCCAGTACTTGACTCTGGTGTTGTGATAGTGTAGTAACAAGTATATACGTGTAGTATTGTCCAGTACTTGACTCTGGTGTTGCGATTGTGAAGTCACAAGTATATACGTGTAGTATTGTCCAGTACTTGACTCTGGTGTAGTGATAGTGTAGTAACAAGTATATATGTGTAGTATTGTCCAGCACTTGACTCTGGTGTTGTGATAGTGTAGTAACAAGTATATATATGTGTAGTATTGTCCAGTACTTGACTCTGGTGTTGTGATAGTGTAGTAACAAGTATATATGTGTAGTATTGTCCAGTACTTGACTCTGGTGTTGTGATAGTGTAGTAACAAGTATATATGTGTAGTATTGTCCAGTACTTGACTCTGGTGTTGTGATAGTGTAGTAACAAGTATATATGTGTAGTATTGTCCAGCACTTGACTCTGGTGTTGTGATAGTGTAGTAACAAGTATATATGTGTACTATTGTTCTGTACTTGACTCTGGTGTTGTGATAGTGTAGTAACAAGTATATATGTGTAGTATTGTCCAGCACTTGACTCTGGTGTTGTGATAGTGTAGTAACAAGTATATATGTGTAGTATTGTCCAGTACTTGACTCTGGTGTTGTGATAGTGTAGTAACAAGTATATATGTGTAGTATTGTCCAGTACTTGACTCTGGTGTTGCGATAGTGAAGTAACAAGTATACTGTATATCTGTAGTATTGTCCAGTACTTGACTCTGGTGTTGTGATAGTGTATTAACAAGTATATATGTGTACTATTGTTCTGTACTTGACTCTGGTGTTGTGATAGTGTAGTAACAAGTATATATGAGAAGTATTGTCCAGTACTTGACTCTGGTGTTGTGATAGTGTAGTAACAAGTATATATGTGTAGTATTGTCCAGTACTTGACTCTGGTGTTGTGATAGTGTAGTAACAAGTATATATGTGTGTAGTATTGTCCAGTACTTGACTCTGGTGTTGTGATAGTGTAGTAACAAGTATATATATGTGTAGTATTGTCCAGTACTTGACTCTGGTGTTGTGATAGTGTAGTAACAAGTATATATATGTGTAGTATTGTCCCGTACTTGACTCTGGTGTTGTGATAGTGTAGTAACAAGTATATATGTGTAGTATTGTCCAGTACTTGACTCTGGTGTTGTGATAGTGTAGTAACAAGTATATATATGTGTAGTATTGTCCAGTACTTGACTCTGGTGTTGTGATAGTGTAGTAACAAGTATATATGTGTACTATTGTCCAGTAATTGACTCTGGTGTTGTGATAGTGTAGTAACAAGTATATACGTGTAGTATTGTCCAGTACTTGACTCTGGTGTTGTGATAGTGTAGTAACAAGTATATATATGTGTAGTATTGTCCAGTACTTGACTCTGGTGTTGTGATAGTGTAGTAACAAGTATATATGTGTAGTATTGTCCAGTACTTGACTCTGGTGTTGTGATAGTGTAGTAACAAGTATATATATGTGTAGTGTTGTCCAGTACTTGACTCTGGTGTTGTGATAGTGTAGTAACAAGTATATATATGTGTAGTATTGTCCAGTACTTGACTCTGGTGTTGTGATAGTGTAGTAACAAGTATATATGTGTAGTATTGTCCAGTACTTGACTCTGGTGTTGTGATAGTGTAGTAACAAGTATATATATGTGTAGTATTGTCCAGTACTTGACTCTGGTGTTGTGATAGTGTAGTAACAAGTATATATGTGTAGTATTGTCCAGTACTTGACTCTGGTGTTGTGATAGTGTAGTAACAAGTATATATGTGTAGTATTGTCCAGTACTTGACTCTAGTGTTGTGATAGTGTAGTAACAAGTATATATGTGTAGTATTGTCCAGTACTTGACTCTGGTGTTGTGATAGTGTAGTAACAAGTATATATGTGTAGTATTGTCCAGCACTTGACTCTGGTGTTGTGATAGTGTAGTAACAAGTATACATGTGTACTATTGTCCAGTACTTGACTCTGGTGTTGTGATAGTGTAGTAACAAGTATATATGTGTAGTATTGTCCAGTACTTGACTCTGGTGTTGTGATAGTGTAGTAACAAGTATACATGTGTACTATTGTCCAGTACTTGACTCTGGTGTTGTGATAGTGTAGTAACAAGTATATATGTGTAGTATTGTCCAGCACTTGACTCTGGTGTTGTGATAGTGTAGTAACAAGTATACATGTGTA
>NC_141830.1:2633966-2686466 GCF_982586985.1 Callionymus lyra
ACAGATGTTTCTTAAAGGAGTCAGTAGATCATCAAACACAGATGTTTCCTGAAGGAGTCAGTAGATCATCAAACACAGATGTTTCCTGAAGGAGTCAGTAGATCATCAAACACAGATGTTTTTTGAAGGAGTCAGTAGATCATCAAACACAGATGTTTCTTAAAGGAGTCAGTAGATCATCAAACACAGATGTTTCCTGAAGGAGTCAGTAGATCATCAAACACAGATGTTTTTTGAAGGAGTCAGTAGATCATCAAACACAGATGTTTCCTGAAGGAGTCAGTAGATCATCAAACACAGATGTTTTTTGAAGGAGTCAGTAGATCATCAAACACAGATGTTTCCTGAAGGAGTCAGTAGATCATCAAACACAGATGTTTTTTGAAGGAGTCAGTAGATCATCAAACACAGATGTTTCCTGAAGGAGTCAGTAGATCATCAAACACAGATGTTTTTTGAAGGAGTCAGTAGATCATCAAACACAGATGTTTCCTGAAGGAGTCAGTAGATCATCAAACACAGATGTTTTTTGAAGGAGTCAGTAGATCATCAAACACAGATGTTTCTTAAAGGAGTCAGTAGATCATCAAACACAGATGTTTCCTGAAGGAGTCAGTAGATCATCAAACACAGATGTTTCCTGAAGGAGTCAGTAGATCATCAAACACAGATGTTTCCTGAAGGAGTCAGTAGATCATCAAACACAGATGTTTTTTGAAGGAGTCAGTAGATCATCAAACACAGATGTTTCTTAAAGGAGTCAGTAGATCATCAAACACAGATGTTTCTTAAAGGAGTCAGTAGATCCATCAAGCGCAAAGAGAGAGAAGATCGTTCCAAAGCTTAGGAGCAACAGCCTGAAAAGATTTCTCTCCTCTAGTCCTGAGCCGTGTGCGTGGAACCATCAGTAGATTCTGATCCACAGACCTCAGAGCCCGAGCTGGGGTGTAAGGCTGGATCAGATCAGTGATGTAAGGAGGAGTCTGACCATGAATAGATCCGAAAGTAAGAACCAGAATTTTAAAGTTGATCCTGAAAGAAACTGGAAGCCAGTGAAGAGTTTTAAGGATCGGAGAAATGTGAGTTCTTCTACTAGAGCAGCCAGTGAAGAGTTTGAAGGAGAAATGTGAGTTCTTCTACTAGAGCGGCTCAGAATTCTGGCTGCAGAGTTCTGAATCAACTGCAGACGAGATGATCCTTCTTGTTAAGACATGAAAACAAACTGTTACAATAGTCCAGGCGAGAAGAAACAAACGCATGGATGGTTGTTCGCTCGTAGTGTTGCTCTTTAAAAGGTTTGATTACTAAAGCAAAATGATTTGTGTTTATTTTAGTTGCTGGAAAAGCAACTCAAAGAGTCATGTTGTTGACTAGTTGTTGGTTTCCATTGCTACGTGTCCATGTGCGGAATCCTGTGTAACAACACCGATCTCCACCGTGCTACTGCAGCAAATGGTCTCCGTCGAAGATGACACCAGATGGATTTAGGGGGGCGAGCGGCGGCTGTAATAGATGGAGGTTGTGCATCTTGACAGCGAGTTCCCAGGTGAGCTCGCCGGCAACCACTCGGCCGCCCCAGCCCCCCGCTTAATTGTTTGTCTGTGTAATAAATCAAATCTGTCGAGGGCGATTATTTATTCAGCAACATGTTAAACAAACGACTCACCAGTTCACTGGACTTCCGGGTCTCTTCCCGCCTGCCGCAAGAATTCGCTCTTATTCGCTCTCATTTCACAGCTTGACGAGACCCCCGCTGTCTTTTTCTTTTTTTTTGCCTCCTACCGTGTTGGATATTCATGAGGGAGCAGGAATCTCATCGCCTGCGTCTGTCATTGATGTATCTGCTGCTACCTTTTGGCAAGAGGCAGGGAAAGAAAAACAAATTAACACAAATAAGTTGCAGGGTCCCTTTAGTGCTCCGGCGTGTGAATCCATAAAGCTCCGCGGGGAGAGAACACTGCTGTCCGGGGTGTTTTTCGCTCGTCGCCCTGCAGTATGTTCCCCGGCACCTTGGTAAAGATGATGAAGTCATTGTTCCTGCTGTTGCTAGGCGACCGCTCAATTCAAGCTTCCAGTGGGCTTTTCTGATGGTGCAAAGTTTTATTGACCAGCGTGAGGCTGCGTTGGTTGACGCGACGAGTGAAGCGCGTCTCCTGGTTTTGTTGGTTCAGATGAAGATCGGAGGTTAGAATCAGAGAATCAGATAAAAGAAAATAAATCTGCACTATATTATATACACAATCATATTTACAAAAATAACAAGAAAGGTGCAGTTAAATAGTTATCTTGGTGTGTTCTTGTTGTGGAGTCTGATGGCAGCAGGGAGGAAGGACCTGCTGTACCTCTCCCTCACACACCTGGGATGGAGCATCCTATCACTGATGGAGCTCCTCAATGCCCTCAATGTGTGCTGGAGAGGGTGAGACAAGTTCCTCCTCATGGAGGCCAGCTATCCTCCTCCCAGTATAGACATTACTCCATGTTTACGCTAATCCCTCCAAAATCTCCTTCCTCTCACTAGAAAGCACTATATAAGTAAGTATTAGTTTTAGAGCGCTTATCTGGACCAGGGTCACAAAGCACTTAAACAATCAAAACAATACACAATAAAATATATACTTTAAAGGTCAAGACAACACAGAGACAAACACAGGAGTCTCAGAAAATCAAGGAAAAGCCTGCATGAATAAAAGTGTCTTCAGATGTTTCTTGAAGGAGTCAGTAGATCATCAAACACAGATATTTCTTGAAGGAGTCAGTAGATCATCAAACACAGATGTTTCTTGAAGGAGTCAGTAGATCATCAAACACAGATGTTTCTTGAAGGAGTCAGTAGATCATCAAACACAGATGTTTCTTGAAGGAGTCAGTAGATCATCAAACACAGATGTTTCTTGAAGGAGTCAGTAGATCATCAAACACAGATGTTTCTTGAAGGAGTCAGTAGATCATCAAACACAGATGTTTCTTGAAGGAGTCAGTAGATCATCAAACACAGATGTTTCTTGAAGGAGTCTGTAGATCATCAAACACAGATGTTTCTTGAAGGAGTCAGTAGATCATCAAACACACAGATGTTTCTTGAAGGAGTCAGTAGATCATCAAACACAGATGTTTCCTGAAGGAGTCAGTAGATCATCAAACACACAGATGTTTCTTGAAGGAGTCAGTAGATCATCAAACACACAGATGTTTCTTGAAGGAGTCTGTAGATCATCAAACACAGATGTTTCTTGAAGGAGTCAGTAGATCATCAAACACAGATGTTTCTTGAAGGACTCAGTAGATCATCAAACACACAGATGTTTCTTGAAGGAGTCAGTAGATCATCAAACACACAGATGTTTCTTGAAGGAGTCAGTAGATCATCAAACACAGATGTTTCTTGAAGGAGTCAGTAGATCATCAAACACAGATGTTTCTTGAAGGAGTCAGTAGATCATCAAACACACAGATGTTTCTTGAAGGAGTCAGTAGATCATCAAACACAGATGTTTCTTGAAGGAGTCAGTAGATCATCAAACACAGATGTTTCTTGAAGGAGTCAGTAGATCATCAAACACATGTTTCTTGAAGGAGTCAGTAGATCATCAAACACAGATGTTTCTTGAAGGAGTCAGTAGATCATCAAACACAGATGTTTCTTGAAGGAGTCAGTAGATCATCAAACACAGATGTTTCTTGAAGGAGTCAGTAGATCATCAAACACAGAGATGTTTCTTAAAGGAGTCAGTAGATCATCAAGCGCAAAGAGAGAGAAGATCGTTCCAAAGCTTAGGAGCAACAGCCTGAAAAGATTTCTCTCCTCTGGTCCTGAGTCGTGTGCGTGGAACCATAAGTAGATTCTGATCCACAGACCTCAGAGCCCGAGCTGGGGTGTAAGGCTAGATCAGATCAGTGATGTAAGGAGGAGCCTGACCATGAATAGATCTGAAAGTAAGAACCAGAATTTTAAAGTTGATCCTGAAAGAAACTGGAAGCCAGTGAAGAGTTTTAAGGATCGGAGAAATGTGAGTTCTTCTACTAGAGCGGCTCAGAATTCTGGCTGCAGAGTTCTGAGCTGGAATGTGGACGTGAAATAAGAAGGAGTGTGTGAGGAGATGCGGTCGAGTGTGTGTCACGGTGCAGAGTCTGTCCTGCAGCCATGTATACGAATCCAAGTGTGAAGCGCTGCCCGGAGATGGAAGAGGGAAGCTGAGGCGCAGGAAGGCAGGTCAGGTCAAGGTGGGGTTGCAGCATTATGGATGATTTGTGGTGTTGGGCCTCCAAACAGGAGCTGAGTAATGTGTGGAGAAGCAGCTGAGCAGGGAGTTCTGGCTGCAGCGGGGGGGGGGCTTGCATGACTGCTGCTGCTCTCGGCTCATTACTGTCCTCCTTCTTTCGCTGGGTGGTCCTTCTGCTAGTTTTTCCCTCATTTAACAGCACTGGAGCTGTCGTCTCCCTCCTTCCCCCGGCTGGTGATGGTACCAGTGGCTCGCTCTGACGTCGCCGCCGACGTCATAGCAACGAGCTGGTGCTTCCTCCATCTCTCTGGACTGAAACCTTCTCTCCTTCACGTCCTTTTCCGTGACGTCCTCGCCCATGATCGCCCTTCGGTCTTCATCGGGTCCTTTATCTTGTCCTGTATTTTCATCATCATTCTTCTGTGGTTCTTCGTTCGTCCTCCAGACCGATGAGCTTTGTTTGCTAGAAATCAAACAATGAGTGAAAACACTCTACAGCTAAATGTGGACAAAACTGAAACTCTGGTGATTGTTGTTGATAAGATTCCAGGGTTGAGTCAGTACTTGGGTGACTTAGGTCAGTCTGTCAAACTGAGCCTGAGAAACCTGGGTGTTGTATTTGATAAAGACATGTCTCTTGTTCAACACTGAAGAAAACTGACCAGAAACTGTTTCCTTCAACTGAGAAAAATCTCTAAACTTAGGAAAATGTTGTCGGAACATGATCTGGAGCTTATAATCCATGTGTTTGTTTCTTCTCGTCTGGACTATTGCAACAGTTTGTTTTCTGCCTTCTTTCTTGCCTGCAGTTGATTCAGAACTCTGCAGCCAGAATTCTGACCCGCTCTAGTAGAAGAACTCACATTTCTCCTTAAAACTCTTCTTTCAGGATCAACTTCTGGTTCTTACTTTCAGATCTATTCATCAGAAAATTCAGAATCAAGGAAAAGCCTGCGCGAATAAATCTGTATTGCTGTGTCTAATTGGAAAAACAATTTCACCAAAGGAGACCTCCTGAGGGATCAATAAAGTTCTACCAAACCTAACCTAACCTAAAAGTGCCTTGAGATGTTTCTTGAAGGAGTCAGTAGATCATCAAACACAGATGTTTCTTGAAGGAGTCAGTAGATCATCAAACACAGATGTTTCTTGAAGGAGTCAGTAGATCATCAAACACAGATGTTTCTTGAAGGAGTCAGTAGATCATCAAACACAGATGTTTCTTGAAGGAGTCAGTAGATCATCAAACACAGATGTTTCTTGAAGGAGTCAGTAGATCATCAAACACAGATGTTTTTTGAAGGAGTCAGTAGATCATCAAACACAGATGTTTCTTGAAGGAGTCAGTAGATCATCAAACACAGATGTTTCTTGAAGGAGTCAGTAGATCATCAAACACAGATGTTTCTTGAAGGAGTCAGTAGATCATCAAACACAGATGTTTCTTGAAGGAGTCAGTAGATCATCAAACACAGATGTTTCTTGAAGGAGTCAGTAGATCATCAAACACACATGTTTCTTGAAGGAGTCAGTAGATCATCAAACACAGATGTTTCTTGAAGGAGTCAGTAGATCATCAAACACAGATGTTTTTTGAAGGAGTCAGTAGATCATCAAACACAGATGTTTCTTGAAGGAGTCAGTAGATCATCAAACACAGATGTTTCTTGAAGGAGTCAGTAGATCATCAAACACAGATGTTTCTTGAAGGAGTCAGTAGATCATCAAACACAGATGTTTCTTGAAGGAGTCAGTAGATCATCAAACACAGAGATGTTTCTTGAAGGAGTCAGTAGATCATCAAACACAGATGTTTCTTAAAGGAGTCAGTAGATCATCAAACACAGATGTTTCTTGAAGGAGTCAGTAGATCATCAAACACAGAGATGTTTCTTGAAGGAGTCAGTAGATCATCAAACACAGATGTTTCTTGAAGGAGTCAGTAGATCATCAAACACAGATGTTTCTTGAAGGAGTCAGTAGATCATCAAACACAGATGTTTCTTAAAGGAGTCAGTAGATCATCAAACACAGATGTTTCTTGAAGGAGTCAGTAGATCATCAAACACAGATGTTTCTTGAAAAAGACTTAATGCATGTTGTTTCAAGGTTGATTCAAAGGAACAAATATGTTTCCCATTATCTGACTTAACAAGCTTAACTCAAATCTTAACCTACCACCTTTGTTTCCCTCCAAATATGCACTAAAGACGAATTAGATCGGAAATATTTCAACGCACAATGTTTATTTTTTCATATCTAACCAAATAACTATCGCAAGAAACATCAACGAAACAAATGTTCCTCAACCTTTGTGAATTGGTCTTTAAGCATTAACTAGCAAGTTAGCATTGCTCAAAGCTAGTTAGCTAACTTTTGATTTGATACTTTAATAAAGTGTTACGATTTAGTAGTAATTGATGAAATCATAAAAAAAATACTGATCTCGACACAATCCTCACAGTATAATCAGGGAGTTTCCGTCAAATATTTCCCCGTTAATCCGATGTTTAAACAACATCTGCGACGAAACCTACAACTTAAACCCCTTAAATGATCCGTCAAATCGTGATCTTGTATTTGAAACGTTCGTAGACTTAAGCGTCTCATCTCCGAGTCCAGCGTCACGTTTAAACTTCCCCTCCAGTTGACAGCCACAATCTTAATAACCGCGGTCCGACTCCAGCGTCTTATCTCGGGGGCCAATAGCAAGAGAGATAATAGTTGAGACGAGCTGACGGCGGGCGTTCGGGAAGTCACTCTCGTGCTCCCTTGATGACTCGTGCTTATCAAGATCAGCCGTTCCTGGACGGCGTCTTATCGTCCTGCCCGTCCTGGACCAACGTCTCCAGGACGTAACTTCGCCGGACGCCCCGTGACTCACCGCGGGTTCCGAGCCCCCCTGGCTCGGTCCAAAATAAACCCGCGTTCCCAGGACTTCAAGAATATCCCCGTTGGCTTTGATTTTTCCAGCATTTCCGTGAGAAATTTCATCCGACTTGACAAGACGTGAGGATGACCCAATTTTGAGTTATTTTCCTCCCACTTTCCCCCGTCTTTGTGTCTCGCTGCCTCCACTGCCCCGCGGTCAGTCTGTCCACTTTTAGAGGCGCAGCGAGATTAGGGATCTGGCTTTATTAAAAATGCAGCGAGAACTGCTTTTGTCAGCAGTTGTGAGTCCGGTCGCACACTCGTGGATGACTTGAAAGTCAAGGCTGTGGAAACGACACATGTCCAAAGAGTTATTTTAACAGATACAATGGAGTCTCTTTGTTTGTAAGACTTTGTAGACTGTACTTTCTGAGGAGGCTGCGATCATTTAACATCTGCAAGAAGCTCCTCTGCATGTTCTACCAGTCTGTGGTGGCCAGTGTTCTATGCTGTGGTGTGTTGGGGTGGAAATGTGTCCAAGAGGAGTGTCAGCAGGTTGGACAGGTTGATCAGGAGGGCTGGCTCTGTGGTTGGAATGAAGCTGGACTCACTGGTGACAGTTGCTGAGAGGAGATCATTGAACAAACTACTGTCCATCATGGATGATGACAGTCATCCTCTGAACACTGTCATCAGTGAGCAGAGAAGCAGATGAAGCACGAATGCTCCTACCAGGTGCAACACTAATAGACTCAGGGACTCATTCATCCCTCGGGCTATTAAATTGTACAATTCTGAGTTCGGGGGCAGGAGTGGAGTGAAAGTATCTGGATGTTCTGTTCTATGTTAGTCTTTGTATCCTTTGTTGTTTTTCTTTGACCTATGTTCTTTATCTTTAGACTTAGATTGTGTCATCTTGTTCTTCCTCTTTATGTTCTTCTTCTTTTATTTTTTTATTGTTTATGAAAAATTGCTGGCTATTGGTAAACAACAATTTCATCAATAAAGTTTTACCTTACCTTACCTTACCTTAAAAGAAGTCAATGGTTGTCATGAGACTTTAGCGACGAGCGTTAACTAGCAGTTGCTCCAGTTATCGTCTTCATAACCATAACTTCCTGTAGCTCCAGTATACGACGTATCATGAGCCACTCTCGGGTGGTTTGATGCCGGTGTGTGTGAAACGCTTCCAAAGGTTAACTGAAGGAGCGACTCCGTCAATTGTTTCCATGCAAATGGCTGCGAGATGATTTTAAAAATCCTTCACATCAATCTGCATTAATAAGAAGCTGCAGGCACCTCTGCGCAAACAGAGATGACTCTGCAGGCAATTTACAGGAGGAGGTCACATGATGAAAACAACAGCATCACACACACACACACACACACCTGCACAAAGACACGCTAATGATGAGCAATGGAGTTTTCCCCACAGAGATGCACCCCGTTTGAGGAATGACCCTCTCTCTCGCTTCCTCTCCTGAGAGAATGAATTCAAATAAGCCGTTCATCCTGTAGTTGCAGCTCTTTTCATCTCGTAAACAGACTCCATCCTTTCATTTTTCACTCTTTTAAACCATTGTTTTTGATCGTCAAACTCGAATACTTAAAGTTAAGTTTGTGTCTCGCCGCGGAACTTGTTTGACTCAAGTTTCCTCCAGAAATCCAAAAGTTAAGCAACAACTCCATGACCATCTTGTCGAAGAGAAACCACTCCTGAGCTCTCGGTGTAGAACAGGGGCGTCAAACTGGTCCAGAAAAAAAAGGGCCGAGCCGGTGCAGGTTTTCGTTCCAACCAGTCAAGCACACATTAATTGATGACTGTCTTCAGACGCCTGATTGGTTCAACTATATGTGCTGGACTGGTTGGATCCAAAACCTGCACCGGCTCGGCCGCTTCTCTGGACCAGTTTGACACCTGTGGTGTAGAAGGTTGTATTTTTTCCGGCACTTAACCTTTTTTTGCTGATGATGCTATTTCTGTCTGTGAATATAATGCAGACATTAAACTGGTCTGCAGTGCAAGAAGGTTTAAGGACCCCTGGCCCTAATAACTGGTGAGACATTTTCTGGGAAAAAGAGGAACAAAGCAGGACTTGGAGGGTCAAGAAGTTCTATTTAAAAAAGGTTCATTGGTCACTAAACATTACACACTTGTGTGGATGGACAGTAAACTGGTCCTGCAATACAGACCATGTATATAAGAAGGTTCAGAGTAGACTGTACTTTCTGAGGAGGCTTCGATCATTTAACATCTGCAAGAAGCTCCTCTGCATGTTCTACCAGTCTGTGGTGGCCAGTGTTCTATGCTGTGGTGTGTTGGGGTGGAAATGTGTCCAAGAGGAGTGTCAACAGGTTGGACAGGTTGATCAGGAGGGCTGGCTCTGTGGTTGGAATGAAGCTGGACTCACTGGTGACAGTTGCTGAGAGGAGATCACTGAACAAACTACTGTCCATCATGGATGATGACAGTCATCCTCTGAACACTGTCATCAGTGAGCAGAGAAGCAGATGAAGCACGAATGCTCCTACCCAGGTGCAACACTAATAGACTCAGGGACTCATTCATCCCTCGGGCTATTAAATTGTACAATTCTGAGTTCGGGGGCAGGAGTGGAGTGAAAGTATCTGGATGTTCTGTTCTATGTTAGTCTTTGTATCCTTTGTTGTTTTTCTTTGACCTATGTTCTTTATCTTTAGACTTAGATTGTGTCATCTTGTTCTTCCAGTCAATAAAGTTTTACCTTACCTTACCTTACCTTACACTTTTGAGAGCTGCTACAGAACCTGGACTTTGGTTCCAGACTATCATGTGGTAGTAGTGGTAGAAGTTTGGTTGCATTTCTAAAAAGGTTGATGGCTTCTTCTAGACACTCTGGTTTCCTCTCACAGTCCAAAAAACCTACAGAAGGATTTAGACTCTAAATTGACACGTGTGTGTTTTTGTTGTTGTGCCCTTTCCAGGGTGTCCCTTACCTAGTACCCGCCAGCACTACTATCATTAAAGGAATACAAGTAAACAAGTTGATTTCCATGAAGGGAATTTTTTAATATGAAACGTCTAAAATCTGAATATGCCTTATGTTCCATTTCCTGAACTGAAGATCT
Source organism: Callionymus lyra (assembly GCF_982586985.1). Lineage (NCBI taxonomy): Eukaryota > Metazoa > Chordata > Actinopteri > Syngnathiformes > Callionymidae > Callionymus > Callionymus lyra. The sequence goes on from NC_141830.1 coordinate 2,644,169, forward strand.
CACTCCCATGTGAACGAGACTCAAGATGGATTTCAGAGACTGATGCTGTGTCTCAAATCGCATACTAGCGTACTCAAAGTTAGTATTTTTAGTGCTTTAGTGCGTCTCAATTCTTAGTATGCGAAATTTAGTGCTCCATACACACTAAATTGTCACTAACACGCCCACAAAACTGAGCATGGTTCGATGGACACTAACCACACAGGTGGCGATAGCGTTCAAACAGCTGGTTGAAACATCGTTAAATAGTAGTAGAAGAAGAAGCTGTCGCATCATTTCCTGTTAGTCTGTAGCAGCAGAGTTTGATTTGAGACATACTATCTGTGGAGGATTTGTGTACTAGTTAGTACGTACACTAAACTGATGCATACTAACTTCTAGTATACTAAGAGTAGTATGTGATTTGAGACATACTATCTGTGGAGGATTTGCGTACTAGTTAGTACGTACACTATCCTGATGCATACTAACTTCTAGTATACTAAGAGAAGTATGTGATTTGAGACATACTATCTGTGGAGGATTAGTTACTAGTTAGTACGTACACTATCCTGATGATACTAACTTCTAGTATACTAAGAGAAGTATGTGATTTGAGACATACTATCTGTGGAGGATTAGTTACTAGTTAGTACGTACACTATCCTGATGCATACTAACTTCTAGCATACTAAGAGAAGTATGTGATTTGAGACATACTATCTGTGGAGGATTAGTTACTAGTTAGTACGTACACTATCCTGATGCATACTAACTTCTAGTATACTAAGAGAAGTATGTGATTTGAGACATACTATCTGTGGAGGATTAGTTACTAGTTAGTACGTACACTATCCTGATGCATACTAACTTCTAGTATACTAAGAGAAGTATGTGATTTGAGACATACTATTTGTGGAGGATTAGTTACTAGTTAGTACGTACACTATCCTGATGCATACTAACTTCTAGTATACTAAGAGAAGTATGTGATTTGAGACATACTATTTGTGGAGGATTTGCGTACTAGTTAGTACGTACACTATCCTGATGCATACTAACTTCTAGTATACTAAGAGAAGTATGTGATTTGAGACATACTATCTGTGGAGGATTAGTTACTAGTTAGTACGTACACTATCCTGATGATACTAACTTCTAGCATACTAAGAGTAGTATGTGTTTTGAGACATACTATCTGTGGAGAATTTGCGTACTAGTTAGTACGTACACTATCCTGATGCACACTAACTTCTGGTATACTAAGAGAAGTATGTGATTTGAGACATACTATCTGTGGAGGATTAGTTACTAGTTAGTACGTACACTATCCTGATGCATACTAACTTCTAGTATACTAAGAGAAGTATGTGATTTGAGACATACTATCTGTGGAGGATTAGTTACTAGTTAGTATGTACACTATCCTGATGCATACTAACTTCTAGTATACTAAGAGAAGTATGTGATTTGAGACATACTATCTGTGGAGGATTAGTTACTAGTTAGTACGTACACTATCCTGATGCATACTAACTTCTAGTATACTAAGAGAAGTATGTGATTTGAGACATACTATCTGTGGAGGATTAGTTACTAGTTAGTACGTACACTATCCTGATGCATACTAACTTCTAGTATACTAAGAGAAGTATGTGATTTGAGACACAGCATGAGAGTCTTCAGCTGGTTAATGAGATTCTGGTGAATCTTCCTTGTGACAACGCTCAGTTATCCAGGAAGCTGCTCTTACGAACTGTTTCAAATGATTACACTGTTCATAACACACACAAACACACACACAACTGTCGTGCACAATCCTTGACCTCACAACCCTCAGGTTCGGGCGTCCAGGCGTGGAGTGTTACTGTCAGCACGAGACCGGAGCGGCTGTGATCCAGCTCCAGTTCCTCATCAACGAGGTAAGAAATTCTCCATTTTAATATATACTTTATTTTTAATTTTTAAATGGATGATTCGTATTAAGAACATACAAGAAGTTTCACCTCAGAATTCAACTGTATTTCGGTTTAAAGTACACGATATAAGAGCGACAGCGGCGCGGAAATACTGTTTAACGTGCAGAAACCTTAAGCAGAACCAGACTCTACTTCAACGGTCGACCGCTGGTGGTGAGAAGAGAGACTACAGTTTAGAACGACTGCAGCTAGTATTGCTAGTATTGCTGTTCACTAGCTAAACTAGCAACTATAACTTTCTTCACCTGACGTACTGTTTCACTGATCATTGTGTTGAAATACTGGATCAAACCTGTTAAATCGAACTTTCGAAAATTCAGAAAAAAACGGTGCCCTTGGACAAATGAAGATCTCCTGAGTCTGAAGAGACTTTGTGGAAAGACTAAGTGTCTCTGGAAGTCCACTAAACTTGAGGTGCATAGACTTCACCTCAGGGATCTGATGTCTTCTTACAATGAGATGGTGGAAACTGCCAGATCTGATTACATCAGAAAACTGGTAGCAGCAAATAGGAAAAACCCCAAAGTTTTGTTTGACACGTTTGTTTAAGCGCTATATAAATAAATATTACTTACTTACTTACTTACAGTAAAAATAACAACCTTAATATTAAGTTCCTAAGATGTTTCTGAACTCTTACAAGAACAATGAAAAGTGAAAGTTTGTTCTTAGACTTTTGAAAACCGTCTGTGATGTCATACGTGGAAACAGATTGTTGTCGTCAATAACATTAATAACGAGGTTATAAAACAGTTGACGGTTCATGAGATCTTGTTCATTATTTCTTCATCAAAGTCTGGTTTGTTATTCTAATAAAAACCTCTTTTGTCCTCCCTCCTCAGGGGGCGCTGGTGAGCGCTCTGGCGGACGACAGCGTCCACCTGTGGAACCTGAGGCAGAAGAGACCCGCCATCCTTCACTCGCTGAAGTTCAGCAGAGAGAGGTAATCCACGCTCCCGACGCCATGTTTTTGTCGCCGCCGTCAAATGATTCGGGTCATTTGTTCCGGCCCCCGAGGTCTCCTCGTCGCCGGAGCTCAGGTGTGATCTTCCCCCGAAACACCTGAAGGTTTTCACCAGCTGGCGCTCGCATCATCACACTCTTCACCTCACACGGAATCCTGCACCTGTTGTCTCGAAGAGAAACATTAGAGCTTCACATTAAGACTCAATTCAAGAGTTAGTGACTCTCCTGATCTGCTTTTGAAGGTATTATCTCGTATATGAGCCTCTTTACTGGAACATTAACTGTCACTATCACAGTATTATCTCGTATATTTGCCTCTTTCCTGAACATTAACTGTCACTATCACAGTATTATCCCGTATATGAGCCTCTTTCCTGGAACATTAACTGTCACTATCACAGTATTATCCCGTATATGAGCCTCTTTCCTGGAACATTAACTGTCACTATCACAGTATTATCTCGTATATGAGCCTCTTTACTGGAACATTAACTGTCACTATCACAGTATTATCCCGTATATGAGCCTCTTTACTGGAACATTTACCGTCACTATCACAGTATTATCTTGTATATTTGCCACTTTCCTGAACATTAACTGTCACTATCACAGTATTATCTCGTATATTTGCCTCTTTCCTGAAACATTTACCGTCACTATCACAGTATTATCTCGTATATTTGCCTCTTTCCTGGAACATTTACTGTCACTATCACGGTATTATCTCGTATATTAGCCTCTTTACTGGAACATTTACCGTCACTATCACAGTATTATCTCGTATATGAGCCTCTTTACTGGAACATTTACTGTCACTATCACAGTATTATCTCGTATATTAGCCTCTTTACTGGAACATTTACTGTCACTATCACAGTATTATCTCGTATATTAGCCTCTTTCCTGAACATTAACTGTCACTATCACAGTATTATCTCGTATATTAGCCTCTTTCCTGAACATTAACTGTCACTATCACAGTATTATCTCGTATATGAGCCTCTTTCCTGAACATTTACCGTCACTATCACAGTATTATCTCGTATATTTGCCTCTTTCCTGGAACATTAACTGTCACTATCACAGTATTATCTCGTATATGAGCCTCTTTCCTGGACATTAACTGTCACTATCACAGTATTATCTCGTATATTTGCCTCTTTCCTGGAACATTAACTGTCACTATCACAGTATTATCTCGTATATGAGCCTCTTTCCTGAACATTAACTGTCACTATCACAGTATTATTTCGTATATTTGCCTCTTTCCTGGAACATTTACCGTCACTATCACAGTATTATCTCGTATATTTGCCTCTTTCCTGAACATTTACCGTCACTATCACAGTATTATCTCGTATATTAGCCTCTTTCCTGAACATTTACTGTCACTATCACAGTATTATCTCGTATATTTGCCTCTTTCCTGAACATTAACTGTCACTATCACAGTATTATCTCGTGTATTTGCCTCTTTCCTGGAACATTTACTGTCACTATCACAGTATTATCTCGTATATTAGCCTCTTTCCTGAAACATTTACTGTCACTATCACAGTATTATCTCGTATATTAGCCTCTTTCCTGGAACATTAACTGTCACTATCACAGTATTATCTCGTATATTAGCCTCTTTCCTGAACATTTACCGTCACTATCACAGTATTATCTCGTATATTAGCCTCTTTCCTGGAACATTAACTGTCACTATCACAGTATTATCTTGTATATTAGCCTCTTTCCTGAACATTTACCGTCACTATCACAGTTTTATCTCGTATATTTGCCTCTTTCCTGGAACATTAACTGTCACTATCACAGTATTATCTCGTATATTTGCGTCTTTACTGGAACATTTACCGTCACTATCACAGTATTATCTCGTATATGAGCCTCTTTCCTGAACATTTACCGTCACTATCACAGTATTATCTCGTATATTTGCCTCTTTCCTGGAACATTAACTGTCACTATCACAGTATTATCTCGTATATTAGCCTCTTTCCTGAACATTTACTGTCACTATCACAGTATTATCTCGTATATTAGCCTCTTTCCTGGAACATTAACTGTCACTATCACAGTATTATCTCGTATATTTGCCTCTTTCCTGGAACATTAACTGTCACTATCACAGTATTATCTTGTATATTAGCCTCTTTCCTGGAACATTAACTGTCACTATCACAGTATTATCTCGTATATGAGCCTCTTTCCTGAACATTTACTGTCACTATCACAGTATTATCTCATATATTTGCCTCTTGCCTGGAACATTAACTGTCACTATCACAGTATTATCTCGTATATGAGCCTCTTTCCTGAACATTAACTGTCACTATCACAGTATTATCTTGTATATTTGCCTCTTTCCTGGAACATTAACTGTCACTATCACAGTATTATCTTGTATATTTGCCTCTTTCCTGGAACATTAACTGTCACTATCACAGTTCTACGAGGTCTCTCTGCTTGAACATGATATATTTAGTTTGATTATATTGTGTTTTACAGCGACAGATATCACAGTGTTGACAAATTAATACTGTAGTGGAATCCAATTGTTTTGACCAAAAAGTGAAAATGTAAAACATATACTTCATACTTTTATATCTGCTGCAAGAATGTATACAAGTCAATGCTCAGACTTTATATGTTAAGTAAAAGTATTTTTTTTAATGATTTTCATTCCAACTAGACCAGAAATGATGGATTTTTAAAATGTTAATATATGTTTTAGTTTTGAAGGAATAGAAACTTTATAGAAGCCAATTTAAAGTTAAGAAAACTCAATTAACATGAACTTGATAGAATGCCTGATCAAACTGAGAAATGACAATTATTTAAAATCTTTGGAATTTTTACAAAAACAAACTCCACTCAGAATACTCAATATTCAGGTATTTATCTGCTATTGAAGAAACATCCCTGAACTATCACTAAACAAATATTTCTTGATGGTATTTTTGAGAGACAATTGTGAAAGGACACAAAAAAACAATCTTTCTAACTCGATAAACACTACAAGGCACTTTAAACTTGTTTTTCCAAAAGTTTCACTCAGTGAACTAGTGGTTTTATTCCTTCAAAGACTGACGGATTCATCTGCAACCATCTCCGAGTTATAGCTCTGGAATAACTGTGTAACTCTTGACGCTTGTGCATCTGTTCCATGTTTGGGTCGTCATTCTGCAGAGCAGTGGCAGGAAAAAACATTCTACATATTAATTACCGTATTTTCCGGACTATAAGTCGCAGTTTTTTCCATAGTTTGTCCGCGACTTATACTCTGGAGCGACTTATGTGTGAAATTATTACCACATTATTAGCGGTATATCATTTCACATGTTATTCTCACACTAAACCACCAGAGGGCGCTCTAGGCCTGTGTTGATCATTTCCACGTAGAAGAGGAAGCATCTTCTACCTCCGGAGTTAGTTAGTTGTTTAAAAGTGACACGAGGATGAAGAGTTATTTGGAGTTACACGGATGGTTTGGTAAACTTGTTAGTTATTTATGCTATAGTTCTCTGAATAACTCTTCATATGTTATGTTAACATACCAGGTTCTCACTTCATGTAACGTAACGTAACATTATTCTGTTGTTGCCTCTAGTTTTATTTTAAACTGTCTTTCAAGATCACATGTCTTGTTCTTGGTGTTGGATTTTATCAAATCAATTTTCCCCAAAAATGCGACTTATACTCCTTACTACTTACTTATATATGTTTTTTCCTTCTTTATTATGCATTTTATGGCTGGAGCGACTTGTACTCCGGAGACACTTGTAGTCCGGACTATACGGTACTCACTTACCGACTTACTTACAGCTGATACATTTTCAAGTAAGTAAGTAAGTATGTAAGTAATATTTATTTATATAGCGCTTTACCAGACCAGGGTCACAAAGCGCTTAAACAATCAAAACAATACTCAAAAAAGTACATACTTTAAAGATCAAGATAATACTGAGAACAACACAGGAGTTCCAGAAAATCAAGGAAAAGCCTGAACAAATAGAAACGTCTTAAGATGTTTCTTAAAGGAGTCAGTAGATCATCAAACACAGATGTTTCTTGAAGGAGTCAGTAGATCATCAAACACAGATGTTTCTTGAAGGAGTCAGTAGATCATCAAACACAGATGTTTCTTAAAGGAGTCAGTAGATCATCAAACACAGATGTTTCTTGAAGGAGTCAGTAGATCATCAAACACAGATGTTTCTTGAAGGAGTCAGTAGATCATCAAACACAGATGTTTCTTGAAGGAGTCAGTAGATCATCAAACACAGATGTTTCTTAAAGGAGTCAGTAGATCATCAAACACACATGTTTCTTAAAGGAGTCAGTAGATCATCAAACACAGATGTTTCTTGAAGGAGTCAGTAGATCATCAAACACACATGTTTCTTGAAGGAGTCAGTAGATCATCAAACACACATGTTTCTTAAAGGAGTCAGTAGATCATCAAACACACATGTTTCTTAAAGGAGTCAGTAGATCATCAAACACACATGTTTCTTAAAGGAGTCAGTAGATCATCAAGAGCAAAGAGAGAGAAGATCGTTCCAAAGCTTAGGAGCAACAGCCTGAAAAGATTTCTCTCCTCTGGTCCTGAGTCGTGTGCGTGGAACCATAAGTAGATTCTGATCCACAGACCTCAGAGCCCGAGCTGGGGTGTAAGTCTGGATCAGATCACTGATGGAAGGTCTGACCATGAATAGATCTGAAAGTAAGAACCAGAATTTTAAAGTTGATCCTGAAAGAAACTGGAAGCCAGTGAAGAGTTTTAAGGATCGGAGAAATGTGAGTTCTTCTACTAGAGCGGCTCAGAATTCTGGCTGCAGAGTTCTGAATCAACTGCAGACGAGACACATCCTTCTAGACGCGGTGTTGACTCGATACAAATGAAAGGTATATATTTGTGAGCAGGTTAGTACAAAGATAGGTCCGGTATGAACAGGTTTGTAAAACGAGAGGATAAATAAATACAATCATAGAAACGTGGTGAACATGTCTCGGAAATGAATTCTCGTTCTCTTGTTCCTCGTATCGGTCGGACGGAGAACGAACAGATTTCAGAATCAGAATCAGAATCCTTTATTGTCCCGCGAGGGGAAATTTGTTTCACAGCCAGAGTGATATACCAAAAAATAAAACACCCAGAAATAAAATATTAAAAAGAAAAAATCTAAATAGAATAGAAAATAAATCTGCACTATATTATATACACAATCATATTTACAAAAATAACAAGAAAGGTGCAGTTAAATATTTATCTTGGTGTGTTCTTATTGTGGAGTCTGATGGCAGCAGGGAGGAAGGACCTGCGGTACCTCTCCCTCACACACCTGGGATGGAGCATCCTATCACTGATGGAGCTCCTCAATGCCCTCAGTGTGTGCTGGAGAGGGTGAGACAAGTTCCTCCTCATGGAGCCCAGCTTGCTCTGTATCCTCCTCCCAGTCACTTCCTCCACAGGATCCAGGGGGCGCCCTAGGACGTGACCGGCCTTCTTAATAAGGCTGTCCAGTTTAGCCCTATCCTTTGCTGCTCCCCCAGCAGACCACACCGATGAAGATGGCAGAGGTTTGTAACAGAAACCGTTTCTGCGTCTCCGACACACTTGAGAAATCCCTGACCTCAAGGAAGTCGGCGACCTCCGTCCTCTCCGATCACGTCGGCAGCGATTAACCATCACAAGCCATCATATCAGCCGCTCGGCTCCCAAAGGTGGCGACGAGGGTTAAGTGTCAGAGCGGATGATCTTCCACGACGTGATGTGACGGACAGGTGGCCGCCAGCAGCTTCTTGGGCGAGCCATGTTCTCCATGAGGCGCTTGACCGCATCTGACATTTTGGGGAGCGCCCGCCAGTCCCTCACGACAACCTCCAGACGGACTGGCTGCGCTCCGGCCCACGTCGGTCTGCAGCAGAAGTGCACAGTCACTGATGGTCCGCGGAAGAAAAGTGGATTTCTCCGATTAAAATGGTTTCCCGGCAGTGACGTCAGAGGCAGAGGCGGCGGCGGCGCTATCACGTCCTGCCAACGAGTGGTTTAATATGCAACAAGGTCAAAGATAAAAAGTCAATTTAGATGCAAAAGCGTTTCCACAATTGAGGGATAAGAATGAGTTGTGATGAGTTGTGACTCATTTTGTTTTGGCCTCTTGAACACAAACACAAACACACACTCGTCTGAGCTCAACTTTGTTCCTCAAACACGAAAAAAAACTCCATTAACTTTGAACTTTGAGCGAGTTCTTCAGAATACATTCCATCACGTCTTCCACCCGAACTGGTGTTGTCACGGCAACACAAAGATCTCCAGACGTTCATTGTGAGAGTACAGAGGCGTCTCAAGGTCGGCTGTGATGGTAGGACCCCCTGGGATTCCTCAAGACCCCGAGCCACGACCCAAGAACTAGACAACTGGACAAAGGACTGTATACGAAGGGACTCATGAGAAGATGTGGGAGGTCTTGGACCAGTACACCCCAAAATGAAGACCCAGATCAAAACGGATACCATTAACTCCATTCTAGACCCAAGAATATAAATGTCCAAAATCCAACGACACTCAATACTAGACGCAAAAGAACGTGTGACTGACCGAGGACCAGAACCTCAGATCCAGACGTCCAGGACGAACAATCCGAACTAGACACACAACTGGACCTCGATCAAGATTCAAAGTAAGACACCTTGACCCTCAAACTCAGTCTTTTAAAACCCTTCACGTGACAGGAACTAAGATAAGCGCCAAAACCTAAAGAGATGAACTGGATCCAGAACCTCAGTCAAACCCAGAATAACTCCATGAGCCTGATGACCCGGAAAACTGAGATCCAGACTTCATCCGATCATCGGACTGAAGTCCACCGTACCCTCCACTGCTTTGAATGAGAAGAAGGTTGTAGGAGACGAGTTGACGGGTGATGTCTCTGACCCGTCCTGAAAACCCAGCTAGGTCGTCCGTGACAAATGTTGTCAAAGACGACCAGTCGCTCGATGGCTCGGGTCAGAGAGGCGATCCAAACCCATCAGCTGGTCCCTGAAGACGGATCCTTCCTCGCTGAGCAGATTGATCGCAGGCAGCCGAGCGTAGCAACGGATGTTTGTCAATCACTTCCTGTTGGATTAGAACTGATGTGAGCAGTTTGAAGGGACGTCTTTGTGTGTGTGTGTGTGTGTGTGTGTGTGTGTGTGTGTGTGTGTGTGTGTGTGTGTGTGTGTGTGTGTGTGTGTGTGTGTGTGTGTGTGTGTGTGTGTGTGTGTGTGGCAGGAATGAAAGTTCAAAGTTCAAACCTTTGACACGGATTCAAGGCGTTTATGAATAGTGTAGTTACAAGTACTGTACAATACTACACATATATACTTGACTCTGGTGTTGTGATAGTGTAGTAACAAGTATATATGTGTAGTATTGTCCAGTACTTGACTCTGGTGTTGTGATAGTGTAGTAACAAGTATATATGTGTAGTATTGTCCAGTACTTGACTCTGGTGTTGTGATAGTGTAGTAACAAGTATATATGTGTAGTATTGTCCAGTACTTGACTCTGGTGTTGTGATAGTGTAGTAACAAGTATATATGTGTAGTATTGTCCAGTACTTGACTCTGGTGTTGTGATAGTGTAGTAACAAGTATATATGTGTAGTATTGTAAACCTAATAATGTAATAACCTAATTATTTAATATTGTAGTAATAACCTAATAATGTAACATTGTAGTAATAACCTAATTATGTAATAGTGTAGTAATAACCTAATAATATAATAACCTAATTATGTAATATTGTAGTAATAACCTAATAATGTAACATTGTAGTAATAACCTAATTATGTAATAACCTAATTATGTAATATTGTAGTAATAACCTAATAATGTAGTAATAACCTAATAATGTAATAGTGTAGTAATAACCTAATAATGTAATAGTGTAGTAATAACCTAATAATGCAATAGTGTAGTAATAACCTAATAATGTAATAGTGTAGTAATAACCTAATAATGTAATGGTTTAGTAATAACCTAATAATGTAATGGTTAAGTAATAACCTAATAATGTAATGGTTTAGTAATAACCTAATAATGTAATGGTTTAGTAATAACCTAATAATGTAATAGTGTAGTAATAACCTAATAATGTAATAGTGTAGTAATAACCTAATAATGTAATGGTTTAGTAATAACCTAATAATGTAATGGTGTAGTAATAACCTAATAATGCAATAGTGTAGTAATAACTTAATAATGTAATAGTGTAGTAATAACCTAATAATGTAATGGTTTAGTAATAACCTAATAATGTAATGGTTTAGTAATAACCTAATAATGTAATAGTGTAGTAATAACCTAATAATGTAATAGTGTAGTAATAACCTAATAATGTAGTAATAACCTAATAATGTAATAGTGTAGTAATAACCTAATAATGTAATAGTGTAGTAATAACCTAATAATGCAATAGTGTAGTAATAACTTAATAGTGTAGTAATAACCTAATAATCCAATAGTGTAGTAATAACCTAATAATGTAATAGTGTAGTAATAACCTAATAATGTAATGGTGTAGTAATAACCTGATAATGTAATGGTTTAGTAATAACCTAATAATGTAATGGTTTAGTAATAACCTAATAATGTAATGGTTTAGTAATAACCTAATAATGTAATGGTTTAGTAATAACCTGATAATGTAATAGTGTAGTAATGACCTGATAATGTAATAGTGTAGTAATAACCTAATAATGTAATAGTGTAGTAATAACCTAATAATGTAATAGTGTAGTAATAACCTAATAATGCAATAGTGTAGTAATAACTTAATAATGTAATAGTGTAGTAATAACCTAATAATCCAATAGTGTAGTAATAACCTAATAATGTAATAGTGTAGTAATAACCTAATAATGTAATGGTAAAGTAATAACCTGATAATGTAATGGTTTAGTAATAACCTAATAATGTAATAGTGTAGTAATAACCTAATAATGTAATGGTTTAGTAATAACCTAATAATGTAATGGTTTAGTAATAACCTAATAATGTAATAGTGTAGTAATGACCTGATAATGTAATAGTGTAGTAATAACCTCAAAGTTCAGTAGGATACGGTGACCTTTGATACCATGAGGACGGAGAATATTAATGTCAACGATAACATTAAAACTGATCAAGGAAATGATATCTTTGGGTGAACGAGGACAACTGGGAGAACATGAAGATGAACTCGGCCTCAAATAATGAAAGGTTTTTCCTTTTGGGATTTAATTTGTCAAGAAATAATTGTTTCTTGATATTTTGAAATCTGTGGCATCATCGAGTCCTCGCACCGGTCGCCTTCAGAGATGTTGTCTCCGGCTCCCAATTAAATCCTCACCAGAAGCTTCTCTTGCAAATCCTTCATGCTCTCGACTCCAGCACCTGTTTTTTTTTATTGAAGTCCTTCGTTAACTCCACGGTCCACCGGTGAAGACCGACTCCCTCCGACGCTCTCGGCCTCACAGATCCTGTTTGTTTGGACTCGAACGGGCCGTAAACATGATTCTGATTCAGAAGTTCTACAGATGTTTCCATCCACACTCAGTTGTGTCTCCTCCTGACGGTTACCTCTCGGTTCAGTCTTTGACTTTGGGTCGTGGAGGACACAGAAGCCATTTCCTCGTTAAAGTCGTTGAAGCAGAACGGCTACAACGAGCTGCTGAGGGGGGGGGGGGGCTGGGAGCAGGAGACCTTAGGAATCTCTCCTTCACTCAGGAACCACTTCAGGGTCCAACGGTGGCTCTGGTCAGGATAGTGTGTACTTTATAATTCACTGGTACACCTGATGTTTACGGTCAAGTATCCTTCACTTGAACCACATTCACAGACTCATTTCAAAAGGGATTTGTTTTTTCTCTTGTTAGGGGTTTTTGTGTTCCGGTGAACCGACCCCTCCCCAGCCTCGTATGTGGTGGTGGAATGAAGGACAGACACATGGATGAGTTTAAGAAAAATGCTCATTTAGTGAATTATGCAGAAGTCAGAGACAAACTTACGTGAACACGGGTGCTAGCAAGCAGAGAGATCTATCACAGATGTCTTCGAATGCCAGAACGCAAAGATCAGACAAAATGGTGGATCTTTATAGTAGAATATTCAGGTTAACGCCTCTAGTCAAATGTGAATGTAGGATTGGTCAGTGACTGTAAACACTTGATTCTAAGATGGCCGTCGCACGTGATCGTAGTGGAAACTTACCGAAGTTGTTTGTTGTTTTCTAGAGAGAGTTTGTTCCCAGCTTCTTGCTGGACTGTTGTGTCTTTCAGTGGGAGTTTTCAAACAGGTGTCCACAGATTTGCTGGGAGTCTGGCATTGTTTAATCTTTCTGTGTGTGCGAGGCTTTGTGACCTCGGCCTTTGAGTTGCGAACCTGAGTTTAGTTTAAGTGAATGCAATGCAAGACAATGATTATTTAATATGAATTAAATATGTAAGATTATCAGTTAATCACGTGACTATTTGAAATGTGTGTTAAATCTAGATGATTGATTACAGCAAAGTTGTCATTTCCTTACATTCTCATCATCTCGGAAAATAATCGGTGACTAAGAAGTAAAATAAACAATCTGTTGACGGAGCACATTTTTGGAAAACACTCCAAACAGCCTCGAGAGCGAAGTGTCTCCACATACTTCACTCCCTCGCCGGCACCAGCCTCTTCACGCGTGGACTTCCTCCAATATTCCTCCCCCTGCTCCATGGTGTCGATCCCAATCAGAGCCGACAGCCTCTTCTGCATTGGCAGCATCCATTCATGAGGAGGGCGGGGGGGCGGGGGGGGCGCTGAGACAGACTGGGCCTCGGCCAGAGAGGAGTGACTCAGTCTGTGGGCTGGAGCGTGGGGGGACGCCAGTGCAGTCCTGTCGAGTCACTCTGGCGTAGGATGTCACCTCCTGGCCTCGCAGGAACGCAGCGCAGATGCAGATGCCATTGTCAATTCTGCTGATATGATGAGGGATAATAAGCCCGGGAATCGGGGTCATCACACACACACACACATACACATACGCACTCACACACACACACACGCACACGCACGCACACATACACACTCACGTACACACACACACACACACACACACATACGCACTCACACACACACGCACACGCACGCACACATACACACTCACGTACACACACACACACACATACGCACGCACTCACACACACACACACGCACACACACGCACGCACACATACACACTCACACGTACACACACACACGCACACACACGCACACGCACGCACACACATACACACTCACACACACAGACACATGAACACACACACACACACACGCACGCACACGCACGCACGCACACATACACGCACACACTCACACACACAGACACACACACACACTCACACACACGCACACGAGACACACACTCACACACTCACACACACACACACACACGCACACGCACGCACACACACACACGCACACACACATACACACTCACACACACAGACACACAGACACATGAACACACACACACACACACACGCACGCACACGCACGCACGCACGCACGCACACACACGCACGCACACACACATACACACTCACACACACAGACACAGACACACAGACACACACACACACTCACACACTCACACACACGCACACGAGACACACACTCACACACACACACACACGCACAGACACACACACACACACACACACACACACACACGCACACACAGAAGAATCACACTGTTCATGTGCAAGATTGTTGGACCTTTTATCGTCTTCAGTCATTTGCGGCGGAATTATGACGTTACAAATCACAGACATTCGCTCAGGATTAAATCTCCGACATTCTCTGCAATTATTACAAATCGCCTTTGATCTCGAGGTAATACTTACTCCGTACGACTCCGGTTCACACGGGCGTCGGGTGATAATACTAGTCAAGGGTGAATCTGCTTCCCGGTGTTTACGATTGTAATGGCTTTTCCATCTTGACGTGTATTTGCTTCCTTTTCTCTTTCTGTCTAAATCTGCTGCCACACCTGTGATCCGAACATTCGTCGGGATCGTCCTCGTACAGACGTTACATTTAGTGTAGGACGTCGCTTATCCCGTGAGAATGTACTTAAAACAACACAGAGGTGCTCGTTTACAAATCACCAGGTCAAACTATCTCTGCCATCTTCAACGGTGTGGTCTGCTGGGGGAGCAGCATGACAGCAAAGGATAGGGCTAAACTGGACAGCCTTATTAAGAAGGCCGGTTACGTCCTAGGGCGCCCCCTGGATCCTGTGGAGGAAGTGACTGGGAGGAGGATACGGAGCAAGCTGGCCTCCATGAGGAGGAACTTGTCTCACCCTCTCCAGCACACACTGAGGGCATTGAGGAGCTCCATCAGTGATAGGATGCTCCATCCCAGGTGTGTGAGGGAGAGGTATTGCAGGTCCTTCCTCCCTGCTGCCATCAGACTCCACAATAAGAACACACCAAGATAATTATTTAACTGCACCTTTCTTGTTATTTTTGTAAATATATAATATAGTGCAGATTTATTTTCTATTCTATTTAGATTTTCTTTTTATTTCTGGGTGTTTTTATTTTTCTTGCTTGCTTTTGTTTTCTATTGCATTATTTTTTTTTAAACAATCGTCATTTATTTCAGTTTTTTATTCTATGTGCAATTTAATGAAAATAATAATAATATTTGATTGACATCCGATACTGTGTTCCATCACATCAGTGGAACAAAGATTGAATAAAAACAAACGTTCATTTTTAAAATGGCACAATAGTAACACAATTAAAAAGAAGTTATATTACATTTACATAATAAAATGGTGTGTTAAACGATTAGGGTAAAACACAGTCAATTATGCAAAAGTTATTTTAATGATTTCTGATCTATGCACGTCTGAGTTACAATTAGTGACACAACTTGTGAAGGAAAAGATTTCAATTATGTATTAATGATAAATAATGACATTATAATTGTATTTTATTTTCAGTATATACTAGACTGTACTTAAGTTGCATGCCTCTTTGTTTCTATTTTCTTTGTAACATATTCTGGAGCTGCTGAACCGTGAATTTGAATAAAGTATCTTATCTATCTATGTATCTAAAGCGGCGCAAGAACGTCTCTGGCTCCCCCAGTGTCAGAACAGAGTAACTGCGGTGTCTCCAGCTCTCTGTTGCACCGATGCCAATAACCGCATGTGCTTTATCGATAAAGTATAAATATTATTAACTTTATTATTTATTTTATTTCTTTACAATAACTAATTATCAGCCAAATATCTATTTTTAAAGTGTATAGTTATATAAAAATATATTTAGACAAAAGGTAGACATTGTTATATATATTTTCCAGCGACATTTCTCTTATTTATTGCTTGAAATTCTTTTAAATTAAACATTTGCTCGTTAACTTCCAATGGTTTCTGTAATGACCTCTTATTGTTTTTATTAGATAATATCGTCGCTCCATGGAAATAAATGAAGTTTGTTTTTTTCCCTGAAGCTAATGGATGATAAAAGGAAGTTTTTAGAAACAAACTTCATATTCTTGTCAGGATGGCGCCGCGCTAATATCTGTGCGTCAGACTAACAATCTCTGGAAGTTATCTAGGCCAGATAACGGGTTTCTCTGCATGTTTAATCAGGCGTCACTTTATTTTTAGCCCGTGTTGTCTTCACGTGTCGTTACTGTAGCTGATCGTCAATATGGGCTGTTCGACTGGCTTCACCTGCGCCGCCTTCACTTCCTGTCGCTCACCTGATGAAGGGAAACCTTCAGAAGTGGTCGTCAGTGCGAGTCTGTGGTTCCTCCAGTCGTCAGTGCGAGTCTGTGGTTCCTCCGGTCGTCAGTGCGAGTCTGTGGTTCCTCCGGTCGTCAGTGCGAGTCTGTGGTTCCTCCGGTCGTCAGTGTGAGTCAGTGGTTCCTCCGGTCGTCAGTGTGAGTCAGTGGTTCCTCCGGTCGTCAGTGTGAGTCAGTGGTTCCTCCGGTCGTCAGTGCGAGTCTGTGGTTCCTCCGGTCGTCAGTGTGAGTCAGTGGTTCCTCCGGTCGTCAGTGTGAGTCAGTGGTTCCTCCGGTCGTCAGTGCGAGTCTGTGGTTCCTCCGGTCGTCAGTGCGAGTCTGTGGTTCCTCCGGTCGTCAGTGCGAGTCAGTGGTTCCTCCGGTCGTCAGTGCGAGTCTGTGGTTCCTCCGGTCGTCAGTGCGAGTCAGTGGTTCCTCCGGTCGTCAGTGCGAGTCTGTGGTTCCTCCGGTCGTCAGTGCGAGTCAGTGGTTCCTCCGGTCGTCAGTGCGAGTCTGTGGTTCCTCCGGTCGTCAGTGCGAGTCTGTGGTTCCTCCGGTCGTCAGTGCGAGTCTGTGGTTCCTCCGGTCGTCAGTGCGAGTCAGTGGTTCCTCCGGTCGTCAGTGCGAGTCTGTGGTTCCTCCGGTCGTCAGTGCGAGTCTGTGGTTCCTCCGGTCGTCAGTGCGAGTCTGTGGTTCCTCCGGTCGTCAGTGCGAGTCAGTGGTTCCTCCGGTCGTCAGTGCGAGTCTGTGGTTCCTCCGGTCGTCAGTGCGAGTCTGTGGTTCCTCCGGTCGTCAGTGTGAGTCTGTGGTTCCTCCGGTCGTCAGTGCGAGTCTGTGGTTCCTCCGGTCGTCAGTGCGAGTCTGTGGTTCCTCCGGTCGTCAGTGCGAGTCTGTGGTTCCTCCGGTCGTCAGTGCGAGACTGTGGTTCCTCCGGTCGTCAGTGTGAGACTGTGGTTCCTCCGGTCGTCAGTGTGAGTCTGTGGTTCCTCCGGTCGTCAGTGTGAGTCTGTGGTTCCTCCGGTCGTCAGTGTGAGTCTGTGGTTCCTCCGGTCGTCAGTGTGAGTCTGTGGTTCCTCCAGTCGTCAGTGTGAGTCTGTGGTTCCTCCGGTCGTCAGTGTGAGTCTGTGGTTCCTCCAGTCGTCAGTGTGAGTCTGTGGTTCCTCCGGTCGTCAGTGTGAGTCTGTGGTTCCTCCGGTCGTCAGTGTGAGTCTGTGGTTCCTCCGGTCGTCAGTGTGAGTCTGTGGTTCCTCCGGTCGTCAGTGTGAGTCTGTGGTTCCTCCGGTCGTCAGTGTGAGTCTGTGGTTCCTCCGGTCGTCAGTGTGAGTCTGTGGTTCCTCCGGTCGTCAGTGTGAGTCTGTGGTTCCTCCGGTCGTCAGTGTGAGTCTGTGGTTCCTCCGGTCGTCAGCGATCGCTCGCAGGTTTGGCTCAGGGATGGTGAGCGACTGCATTTGTGTCGTGACCACTGGAAGCTACAGATCTCTCTGCAACACACCAGTGAGTGAGACACACACAGACACACACACACTAGCAGGGAAGAAGGTTGTCGTACGAACACATGGAGAAATGGGGCATCATTTGGAAGCTGAGTTGTCGAGTCATGAGTCGTTCATCCATGATTCAAATATGGATCAGAATCACTTCTTCAAAGAAGCCTCGAGACTGACGACGAACTCGTGACGCTCCAGAACGAACACCTGCAGCCACTGAACTGTCCATGTGTTGAACTGTAACTTTCTGTTGTGTTCACTTATAACTGAACCTGTGTTACGAGCAGAAGACGAAGAAACGCCAGTTTTATTGGAGATTAAATGTATAAATATTTTAACTTCAATGTCAATTTAGCTTTTAAATGACTTTATTTTCTATAGTTATTTTATGTTTAGGAGTTCAATGAAATCAACAAATTCTATTTTTTATTTAGAACTAACATGCAACTGACTGGCTACTGCAAATCATTCTTTATCTCAGCAATGACTGAGGACGAGAGGATACAGTGAGTCCAGCACCAGAGTCCTGTAAGTACTGGACAATATTACAAATATATACTTGTTACTACACTATCACAACACCAGAGTCAAGTACTGGACAATATTACAAATATATACTTGTTACTACACTATCACAACACCAGAGTCAAGTACTGGACAATATTACACATATATACTTGTTACTACACTATCACAACACCAGAGTCAAGTACTGGACAATAGTACACATATATACTTGTTAATACACTATCACAACACCAGAGTCAAGTACTGGACAATACTACACATATATACTTGTTACTACACTATCACAACACCAGAGTCAAGTACTGGACAATACTACACATATATACTTGTTACTACACTATCACAACACCAGAGTCAAGTACTGGACAATACTACACATATATACTTGTTACTACACTATCACAACACCAGAGTCAAGTACTGGACAATACTACACATATATACTTGTTACTACACTATCACAACACCAGAGTCAAGTACTGGACAATACTACACATATATACTTGTTACTACACTCTCACAACACCAGCGTCAAGTACTGGACAATACTACACATATATACTTGTTACTACACTATCACAACACCAGAGTCAAGTAAAGGACAATAGTACACATATATACTTGTTAATACACTCTTACAACACCAGAGTCAAGTACTGGACAATACTACACATATATACTTGTTACTACACTCTCACAACACCAGAGTCAAGTACAGGACAATAGTACACATATATACTTGTTAATACACTATCACAACACCAGAGTCAAGTGCTGGACAATACTACACATATATACTTGTTACTACACTATCACAACACCAGAGTCAAGTACTGGACAATACTACACATATATACTTGTTACTACACTCTCACAACACCAAAAATAAAAATAACTGCGACTTATAGTCCGGAAAATACGGTACATTTAAAAATGAATAAATGTTACTTTTAGTTTCAATCTCAGTCATTCCCGTCTTCAATCTTCTCCCGGCGACCTCGCCGTGGGTGAAGGTCAGCGAGGCCGACCGGAGCCAGATGCTCCGAGATCTTCGGTGCAGAGGAATCGAAGGTTATTCTTTGACGTATTAATGGCAGGATGAAGGAACGAACCACGAGAAAGAGATTAGAAGATGAATGAGAACGTGGAAGGAGGACTTGAACCTCTCATTAGTGAGTTCACTGAAGAGTCTTCAGGTGTCGAGTCTTTAAATGTTTAATGTTATATCTATTATGTATATATTTCTCTTGGTTCTATTTTCGTCTATGATCGTCCCTTTCCGGCCAAATGGTTCTTTCAAGTTCCCTGTGTCCCGATCCCCCGTAGAGAGACATCCTGATTTGTTTTCTTGTAATCTAATCATTCAACTGGTCTCGGTGGGGGTTTCCGTCTTTTAGCCCCCCTTTCCCGGGGTGTGTCTTGCTTCGCACATCGTACGTCTTATAACGTGATGTTGGATATGTTGTACGTCGCACACGTCACATCTAGGGTTTGACAAATGTCTTGTATGAATGATTGTCCCTTTCCGGCCAAATGGTTCTTTCAAGTTCCCTGTGTCCTGATCCCCCGTAGAGAGACATCCTGATTTGTTTTCTTGTAATCTAATCATTCAACTGTTCTCGGTGGGGGTTTCCGTCTTTTAGCCCCCCTTTCCTGGGTGTGTCTTGCTTCGCACATCGTACGTCTTATAACGTGATGTTGGATATGTTGTACGTCGCACACGTCACATCTAGGGTTTGACAAATGTCTTGTATGAATGATCGTCCCTTTCCGGCCAAATGGTTCTTTCAAGTTCCCTGTGTCCCAATCCCCAGTAGAGAGACATCCTGATTTGTTTTCTTGTAATCTAGACATTCAACTGTTCTCGTGGGGGTTTCCGTCTTTTAGCCCCCCTTTCTCGGGGTGTGTCTTGCTTCGCACATCGTACGTCTTATAACGTGATGTTGGATATGTTGTACGTCGCACACGTCACATCTAGGGTTTGACAAATGTCTTTCAGGTTCTTTCAAGTTCCCTGTGTCCCGATCCCCCGTAGAGAGACATCCTGATTTGTTTTCTTGTAATCTAATCATTCAACTGTTCTCGGTGGGGGTTTCCGTCTTTTAGCCCCCCTTTCCCGGGTGTAAGTAAGTAAGTAAGTAATATATATTTATATAGCGCTTTTCGAGACCAGGGTCACAAAGCGCTTTAACAATCAAAACAATACTCAAAACAGTACATACTTCAAAGATCAAGACAACACCGAGAACAACACAGGAGTTCGAGAAATTCAAGTGTCTTGCTTCGCACATCGTACGTCTTATAACGTGATGTTGGATATGTTGTACGTCGCACACGTCACATCTAGGGTTAGACAAATGTCCTGTATGAATGATCGTCCCTTTCCGGCCAAATTGTTCTTTCAAGTTCCCTGTGTCCCGATCCCCCGTAGAGAGACATCCTGATTTGTTTTCTTGTAATCTAATCATTCAACTGTTCTCGGTGGGGGTTTCCGTCTTTTAGCCCCCCTTTCCCGGGTGTGTCTTGCTTCGCACATCGTACGTCTTATAACGTGATGTTGGATATGTTGTACGTCGCACACGTCACATCTAGGGTTTGACAAATGTCTTTCAGGTTCTTTCAAGTTCCCTGTGTCCCGATCCCCCGTAGAGAGACATCCTGATTTGTTTTCTTGTAATCTAATCATTCAACTGTTCTCGGTGGGGGTTTCCGTCTTTTAGCCCCCTTTTCCCGGGGTGTGTCTTGCTTCGCACATCGTACGTCTTATAACGTGATGTTGGATATGTTGTACGTCGCACACGTCACATCTAGGGTTTGACAAATGTCCTGTATGAATGATCGTCCCTTTCCGGCCAAATTGTTCTTTCAAGTTCCCTGTGTCCCGATCCCCCGTAGAGAGACATCCTGATTTGTTTTCTTGTAATCTAATCATTCAACTGTTCTCGGTGGGGGTTTCCGTCTTATAGCCCCCCTTTCCCGGGTGTGTCTTGCTTCGCACATTGTACGTCTTATAACGTGATGTTGGATATGTTGTACGTCGCACACGTCACATCTAGCGTTTGACAAATGTCTTGTATGAATGATCGTCCCTTTCCGGCCAAATGGTTCTTTCAAGTTCCCTGTGTCCCGATCCCCCTTAGAGAGACATCCTGATTTGTTTTCTTGTAATCTAATCATTCAACTGTTCTCGGTGGGGGTTTCCGTCTTTTAGCCCCCCTTTCCCGGGTGGGTCTTGCTTCGCACATCGTACGTCTTATAACGTGATGTTGGATATGTTGTACGTCGCACACGTCACATCTAGGGTTAGACAAATGTCTTGTATGAATGATCGTCCCTTTCCGGCCAAATGGTTCTTTCAAGTTCCCTGTGTCCCGATCCCCCGTAGAGAGACATCCTGATTTGTTTTCTTGTAATCTAATCATTCAACTGTTCTCGGTGGGGGTTTCCGTCTTTTAGCCCCCCTTTCCCGGGGTGTGTCTTGCTTCGCACATCGTACGTCTTATAACGTGATGTTGTATATGTTGTACGTCGCACACGTCACATCTAGGGTTTGACAAATGTCTTGTATGAATGATCGTCCCTTTCCGGCCAAATGGTTCTTTCAAGTTCCCTGTGTCCCGATCCCCCGTAGAGAGACATCCTGATTTGTTTTCTTGTAATCTAATCATTCAACTGTTCTCGGTGGGGGTTTCTGTCTTTTAGCCCCCCTTTCCCGGGGTGTGTCTTGCTTCGCACATCGTACGTCTTATAACGTGATGTTGTGTATGTTGTACGTCGCACACGTCACATCTAGGGTTTGACAAATGTCTTTCAGGTTCTTTCAAGTTCCCTGTGTCCCGATCCCCCGTAGAGAGACATCCTGATTTGTTTTCTTGTAATCTAATCATTCAACTGTTCTCGTGGGGGTTTCCGTCTTTTAGCCCCCCTTTCCCGGGTGGGTCTTGCTTCGCACATCGTACGTCTTATAACGTGATGTTGGATATGTTGTACGTCGCACACGTCACATGTAGGGTTCGACAAATGTCTTGTATGAATGATGTTGAGAACAAATACACAAACGCGTTTAGTTCAGGACCCACTGCTGCGAGTTCCTGACGAGTAAAGATCCAGCATCAGCGTTAAATCTGTCTTCAAAGAACGAGAAAGTTTCTGGTCTTCATTGAACTCAGTCTCTTCTTCTTCTCTCCTTCCAGGATCACCTTCTGCCACCTGCCCTTCCAGAGCAAGTGGCTGTACATCGGCACCGAACGAGGGAACATCCACATCGTCAACGTGGAGTCGTTCATGCTCTCAGGCTACGTCATCATGTGGAACAAAGCCATCGAACTGTGAGTGTGGTAACTTCAGCCTCCTCTCACAGTGCGGCAGGATCAGGCTTCTCTCCTCCAGATAAAGTGCTGACCCGAAATCGGCGGCAGGATCGATGCTTGACCTCTCCTGGAATGTAACTTCAACCGCGGCAGCGAGATTAAGGGCTATTGACGTACCTTGTTTCACTTCGCTCCGATGAAGGCACAATACAATCAGCGCTTTCCAACCTTTCAAAGATCTGCTACGCTTTAAGTTTAATGAGCGAGAAAAGAGTGATTCATCAGCGTATCATTCCCAGCAGATCGCGGAGCCTCCAGGTAGAAGCCGAGCGTCTACTGCCGTTTGAATGGATCTGTCAGCTTGACAGGCTCCATTTTGCTTCCCTGCTGTACTGACTTAAATTATTCACTGCAGCGTTTTGCTTCACGGTTGCTCTTCATCCTCTGGTGCACGAGTGTGTGGCGCGAGGGGAGGAACAGGTGTCTGCCAGGATCAGTGTTCGCCACAGACGTCTGGTCTGGTGGCTGCAGGCTACGAGGGGAGGGGGATTGGAACAAGTGTGTGACAGAGGATGGACAGGCGCAGGGATGAGGGTGACACGTCTGCAGCCCGAGGACCAGGTGAGCGCCGGATGAACGCAGACCGGGGTCGACTCGGACGGTAGAAAAGGCTAATCGTGGTTGGTGGGCACGAGAGGAAGTTTGGGGAACGATGTATATGGAGCCCAGCAGGGGGCAGAGAGAGGGAGTTCCACCTGAGACCTTCCCAGTGAAATGTTTGTCATCGTTAAAACGATCAAAACACGGAGTCGCTTCCGTCGCTCCAACACGACGTTAGTCCGTCCCGGGTCTTATACTTCGCTTCGTGGAGAAAGATGAACAATCCAGGGTGTGTCACAGGTCGTTCATTCGCCGCCTCAAGTCAAGCAAAATACAAGCTTTACGATCGCGATCGGACACACTTTCTCCCGCCGACTGTACAGGTCAATAGTCCCGGGAGAAAAGGTCCCGATCTGTAGAAACATCGCTATATTTAAGCCAAAATGTCGCGTCCCGGAGGTCGTCCCTTTCCGGCCAAATGGTTCTTTCAAGTTCCCTGTGTCCCGATCCCCCGTAGGGAGACATCCTGATTTGTTTTCTTGTAATCTAATCAATCAAATGTTCTCAGGTGTGTCTTGCTTCGTTCTTTGATCTACGATTTAAGGTGTGATTTGCAGATAAACAGATGTTTTAAATAACTGGTGTCGTTTCTAAATCTGATCCAAGCTTGTCTTGAACCAGTGGATCAGTCTGGAGTGGAATGTTGATTATGAATGTGTAGTCAAACGTTTAAGCTCTTAGATCAAGCGAGTAATTTATACTTTATATTTTGATTATATTTTAGCATTCATTTAAGTATGGCGTATAAGTCTAGTGTATAATAATTTTAATCTAACATCGTTCAGTTTGACTGGTTTAAGGGACGAACCAAGTGTGTTATAATGGTATCGATGAAACAAACACATTTATAAAGCATTATTATGCATGTTTAAGGCTCTATATTTACAGTTTATAATCATGTATGTCAACTTATTACAAGGTTCATGGAAGTATTATAAGAACTTTAAGTAGGAGTTTGTAATAAAAACCGTATTCTATTGATTTGAACATATTTTCAAAATGTAATATAATGTAATATTGTGTTGTTTTAAATTCCTGTGTTAGATTAAGATGGAGAGAATCAACCATGAAAAGAAAGAATACCATAGTAAAAGTTGAACTAAAGTGTGTATGTGCATGTGTGTGTTCCTACTTTACCTAACAAAACATGATAAACCTGATAAAAAAAAATATTATGAGTAAAAACAAGTAGTTATCATCTATATACATGTTTAACTCATTATTTAAAGTCTTCTAAAAGCATTTGGACGTCTTATGAATGTGCAAATACTGTGTTACCAAATACTTTCACCTGGTAATATTAAGTATTGCGCTTGATGGAGTCTACTGACTCCTTTAAGAAACATCTTAAGACGTTTCTATTTGTTCAGGCTTTTCCTTGAATTTCTGGAACTCCTGTGTTGTTCTCAGTATTATCTTGATCTTTAAAGTATGTACTTTTTCGAGTATTGTTTTGATTGTTTAAGCGCTTTGTGACCCTGGTCTGGAAAATAACTCTACAAATATTACTTACTTACTTACTTACTTATACGACGAGTAGTTTAATGTTCCGCTACGCTATCGATACTAGTAGCTTGATCGAACAGGAAGCCGACGCTATCGATACTAGTAGCTTGATCGAAACAGGAAGCCGACGCTAGCGATACTAGTAGCTTGATCGAACAGGAAGCCGACGCTAGCGATACTAGTAGCTTGATCGAAACAGGAAGCCGACGCTATCGATACTAGTAACTTGATCGAACAGGAAGCCGACGCTATCGGTACCAGTAGCTTGATCGAAACAGGAAGCCGACGCTATCGATACTAGTAGCTTGATCGAAACAGGAAGCCGACGCTAGCGATACCAGTAGCTTGATCGAAACAGGAAGCTGACGCTATCGATACTAGTAGCTTGATCGAACAGGAAGCCGACGCTAGCGATACTAGTAGCTTGATCGAAACAGGAAGCTGACGCTATCGATACTAGTAGCTTGATCGAACAGGAATCCGACGCTATCGATACTAGTAGCTTGATCGAAACAGGAAGCCGACGCTATCAATACTAGTAGCTTGATCGAACAGGAAGCCGACGCTATCGATACTAGTAGCTTGATCGAACAGGAAGCTGACGCTATCGATACTAGTAGCTTGATCGAACAGGAAGCCGACGCTATCGATACTAGTAGCTTGATCGAAGAGGAAGCCGACGCTAGCGATACCAGTAGCTTGATCAAAACAGGAAGCCGACGCTATCGATACTAGTAGCTTGATCGAAACAGGAAGCCGACGCTAGCGATACCAGTAGCTTGATCGAACAGGAAGCTGACGCTAGCGATACCAGTAGCTTACTTACTTACTTACTTATACGACCGAGTAGTTTAATGTTCCGTGTCATGTTTAACTTGTAGTACAAAGTACTGATCACATGTTTTATGACCAACCGGCTACAAAACTACCATCTCTTGAAATCTCTTTGGCAAAGTTTGAGGATCTTTGTTTCCATATTTGAAGTCAAAACTTCCCCGTCGTGATGCCAGGAATTGAAGTTGGAAACGTTGACGATGAGCCGCGTCAAGAAAGGAAACACCTGAGTCGGTTGTTTCTCGTTGTGTCGCCAGCTGTGGTTTGATTTCTGAGCTCAAACGCCACATCTGCATCTTTTTGATCCGCCATCAGACGAAGCCCTTGATGAAGATGGTCAGCATCGATCAGGTGAAAGCGATCTGACGCCGAGGAAGACATGGATCCTCTGCACGGCATTTGATATTTTCTGATGAAGGCACGACGGCGTTTTGTGATTCAGCGTTTTGTCTCGAAAAAAAGCGTTTCTACGAGAAATCATTGCAGTTTAAAAGTACATGATTGTTTAATTTAAACTCAACTTCTCACTGATGCCGTACTAAGATCATAACCTTAGTAGATTAAACCGCAATGAAGCGTGTCTGAGGAGTTTAACCTTTAGTTGTAGTTTGAAAACTGTCAAATTGAATATGAATCTTGTCTGAATGACATTATATAGTATTACTCAGTGAGGCTCATTAGTATTACCCCGTGAGGTGCCGTTGTATTACTCTGTAAGGCACTGTAGTATTACTCCGTGAGGTCTTGTTGTATTAGTCTGTGACGCACATTACTCCGTGAGGTGCCGTTGTATTACTCTGTAAGGCACTGTAGTATTACTCTGTGAGGTCTCGTTGTATTACTCTGTGAGGCACATTACTTTGTGAGGTGCCGTTGTATTACTCTATAAGGCACTGTAGTATTACTCCGTGAGCTGCTGTTATATTACCCCGTGAGGTGCCGTTGTAATACTCTGTAAGGCACTGTAGTATTACTCCGTGAGCTGCTGTAGTATTACTCCCTGAAGTGCTGTAGTATTACTCCATGAGGTGCTGTAGTATTACTCCGTGAGGTGCTGTAGTATTACTCCATGAGGTGCTATAGTATTCCTCCGTGAGGTGCTGTAGTATTACTCCGTGAGGTCTCGTTGTATTACTCTGTGAGGCACATTACTCCGTGAGCTGCTGTTGTATTACTCTGTGAGGCTCATTAGTATTACCCCGTGAGGTGCCGTTGTAATACTCTGTAAGGCACTGTAGTATTACTCTGTGAGCCGCTGTTGTATTACTCCGTGAGGGGCCGTTGTATTACTCTCTGGGGTCTCGTTGTATTACTCTGTGAGGCACATTACTCCGTGAGCTGCTGTTGAATTACTCTGTAAGGCACTGTAGTATTACTCCGTGAGGTCTCGTTGTATTACTCTGTGAGGCACATTACTCCGTGAGCTGCTGTTGTATTACTCTGTGAGGCTCATTAGTATTACGCCGTGAGGTGCCGTTGTATTACTCTGTAAGGCACTGTAGTATTACTCCGTGAGCTGCTGTTGTATTACTCCGTGAGGGGCCGTTGTATTACTCTCTGAGGTCTCGTTGTATTACTCCGTGAAGCACTGTACTATTACTCCCTGAAGTGCTGTAGTATTACTCCGTGAGGTCTCGTTGTATTACTCTGTGAGGCACATTACTCCTTGAGCTGCTGTTGTATTACTCCGTGAGGCTCATTAGTATTACCCCGTGAGGCACTGTAGTATTACTCCGTGAGCTGCTGTTGTATTACTCCTTGAGGTGCTGTAGTATTACTCCGTGAGGTGCTGTAGTATTACTCCGTGAGCTGCTGTAGTATTACTCCCTGAAGTGCTGTAGTATTACTCCATGAGGTGCTGTAGTATTACTCCGTGAGGTGCTGTAGTATTACTCCATGAGGTGCTGTAGTATTACTCCCTGAAGTGCTGTAGTATTACTCCATGAGGTGCTGTAGTATTACTCCATGAGGTGCTGTAGTATTACTCCGTGAGGTGCTGTAGTATTACTCCGTGAGGTGCTGTACTATTACTCCATGAGGTGCTGTAGTATTACTCCGTGAGGTGCTGTAGTATTACTCTGTGAGGTGCTGTACTATTACCCCGTGAGGTGCTGTTGTATTACTCTGTGAGGTGCTGTAGTATTACTCCGTGAGGTGCTGTAGTATTACGCCCTGTAGTGCTGTAGTATTACTCCATGAGGTGCTGTAGTATTACTCCGTGAGGTGCTGTAGTATTACTCCGTGAGGTGCTGTAGTATTACTCCTAAAACCTTGACCTGATCCTCCCAACATGCTCTGACACGACAGCACATGTATGTTGTTCAGCAGAAACTATTCCTGGGTCAACAAAGGTCCTTCAAACTACAAAGCAAGGCTGCAGTTAATGTGTCTTTTCAAAAATGAAATTGCTTCCTATAATCCAGTGCAAGAACATTGGGAGAATTAACTTAAATAATCATATATATTAAATGAAATAGAATGGAGTAACCAGCCTGTTTGTATTAACAATGGCTTCGAACAAAATGTCATTTATTCTCCGTTGCGTTGTTTCATGCATTAAACAACAGATGCAGTAAATAATTGTATTTCATTTCTTACTTCCTCAACAACGACAGTTTTCAGTGAATCAAAGACGTGTGATGGATCGTGGAGCCGAATCCGTTCCGATTGAAACGTCCTGGTTCAGCGTGCTAGTAGCTTGATCGAAACAGGAAGCCGAACGCTAGCGATACCAGTAGCTTGATCGAAACAGGAAGCCGACGCTATCGATACTAGTAGCTTGATCGAAACAGGAAGCCGACACTAGCGATACCAGTAGC
The DNA here is from genome assembly GCF_982586985.1 of Callionymus lyra. Lineage (NCBI taxonomy): Eukaryota > Metazoa > Chordata > Actinopteri > Syngnathiformes > Callionymidae > Callionymus > Callionymus lyra. Next base: position 2,673,052 of record NC_141830.1, read on the forward strand.
TTGATCGAAACAGGAAGCTGACGCTATCGATACTAGTAGCTTGATCGAACAGGAAGCCGACGCTAGCGATACCAGTAGCTTGATCGAAACAGGAAGCCGACGCTATCGATACTAGTAGCTTGATCGAACAGGAAGCCGACGCTAGCGATACCAGTAGCTTGATCGAAACAGGAAGCCGACGCTATCGATACTAGTAGCTTGATCGAACAGGAAGCCGACGCTATCGATACTAGTAGCTTGATCGAAACAGGAAGCCGACGCTATCGATACCAGTAGCTTGATCGAAACAGGAAGCCGACGCTAGCGATACTAGTAGCTTGATCGAAACAGGAAGCCGACGCTAGCGATACTAGTAGCTTGATCGAAACAGGAAGCCGACGCTATGGATACCAGTAGCTTGATCGAAACAGGAAGCCGACGCTAGCGATACTAGTAGCTTGATCGAAACAGGAAGCCGACGCTAGCGATACTAGTAGCTTGATCGAACAGGAAGCTGACGCTAGCGATACCAGTAGGTTGATCGAAACAGGAAGCCGACGCTATCGATACTTGTAGCTTGATCGAACAGGAAGCCGACGCTATCGATACCAGTAGCTTGATCGAAACAGGAAGCCGACGCTAGCGATACTAGTAGCTTGATCGAACAGGAAGCCGACGCTAGCGATACCAGTAGCTTGATCAAAACAGGAAGCCCACGCTATCGATACTAGTAGCTTGATCGAACAGGAAGCTGACGCTAGCGATACCAGTAGCTTCATCGAAACAGGAAGCTGACGCTATCGATACTAGTAGCTTGATCGAACAGGAAGCCGACGCTATCGATACTAGTAGCTTGATCGAACAGGAAGCCGACGCTATCGATACCAGTAGCTTGATCGAACAGGAAGCCGACGCTATCGATACCAGTAGCTTGATCGAAACAGAAAGCTGACGCTATCGATACTAGTAGCTTGATCGAACAGGAAGCTGACGCTAGCGATACCAGTAGGTTGATCGAAACAGGAAGCCGACGCTATCGATACTTGTAGCTTGATCGAACAGGAAGCCGACGCTAGCGATACTAGTAGCTTGATCGAACAGGAAGCCGACGCTATCGATACTAGTAGCTTGATCGAACAGGAAGCCGACGCTATCGATACCAGTAGCTTGATCGAAACAGGAAGCCGAAGCTAGCGATACTAGAAGCTTGATCAAACAGGAAGCCGACGCTAGCGATACCAGTAGCTTGATCGAAACAGGAAGCCGACGCTATCGATACTAGTAGCTTGATCGAACAGGAAGCCGACGTTAGCGATACTAGTAACTTGATCGAACAGGAAGCCGACGCTATCGATACTAGTAGCTTGATCGAAACAGAAAGCCGACGCTATCGATACTAGTAGCTTGATCGAAACAGAAAGCCGACGCTATCGATACTAGTAGCTTGATCGAACAGGAAGCCGATGCTATCGATACTAGTAGCTTGATCGAAACAGGAAGCCGATGCTAGCGATACCAGTAGCTTGATCGAAACAGGAAGCCGACGCTATCGATACCAGTAGCTTGATCGAAACAGGAAGCCGACGCTAGCGATACTAGTAGCTTGATCGAACAGGAAGCCGACGCTATCGATACCAGTAGCTTGATCGAACAGGAAGCCGACGCTATCGATACCAGTAGCTTGATCGAACAGGAAGCCGCACTATCGATACTAGTAGCTTGATCGAACAGGAAGCCGACGCTATCGATACTAGTAGCTTGATCGAAACTGGAAGCCGACGCTAGCAATACTAGTAGCTTGATCGAACAGGAAGCCAACGCCATCGATACTAGTAGCTTGATCGAACAGGAAGCCGACGCTATCGATACTAGTAGCTTGATCGAAACAGGAAGCTGACGCTATCGATACTAGTAGCTTGATCGAACAGGAAGCCGACGCTATCGATACTAGTAGCTTGATCGAACAGGAAGCCGACGCTATCGATACTAGTAGCTTGATCGAACAGGAAGCCGACGCTATCGATACTAGTAGCTTGATCGAACAGGAAGCCGACGCTAGCGATACCAGTAGCTTGATCGAACAGGAAGCCGACGCTATCGATACCAGTAGCTTGATCGAAACAGGAAGCCGACGCTATCGATACTAGTAGCTTGATCGAAACAGGAAGCCGACGCTAGCGATACTAGTAGCTTGATCAAACAGGAAGCCGACGCTATCGATACTAGTAGCTTGATCGAACAGGAAGCCGACGCTAGTGATACTAGTAGCTTGATCGAAACAGGAAGCCGACGCTAGCGATACTAGTAGCTTGATCGAAACAGGAAGCCGACGCTAGCGATACTAGTAGCTTGATCGAAACAGGAAGCCGACGCTAGAGATACTAGTAGCTTGATCGAAACAGGAAGCCGACGCTATCGATACTAGTAGCTTGATCGAAACAGGAAGCCGACGCTAGCGATACTAGTAGCTTGATCGAAACAGGAAGCAGACGCTATCGATACTAGTAGCTTGATCGAACTGGAAGCTGACGTTATCGATACTAGTAGCTTGATCGAACAGGAAGCCGACGCTAGCGATACTAGTAGCTTGATCGAAACAGGAAGCCGACGCTAGCGATACTAGTAGCTTGATAGAACAGGAAGCTGATGCTATCGATACTAGTAGCTTGATCGAACAGGAAGCCGACGCTATCGATACTAGTAGCTTGATCGAAACAGGAAGCCGACGCTAGCGATACTAGTAGCTTGATCGAACAGGAAGCCGACGCTAGCGATACCGGTAGCTTGATCGAAACAGGAAGCCTACGCTAGCGTGCTAGAAGCTTGATCAAAACAGGAAGCCGACGCTATCGATACTAGTAGCTTGATCGAACAGGAAGCCGACGCTAGCGATACTAGTAGCTTGATTGAACAGGAAGCCGACGCTAGCGATACTAGTAGCTTGATCGAACAGGAAGCCGACGCTAGCGATACTAGTAGCTTGATCGAAACAGGAAGCCGACGCTAGCGATACCAGTAGCTTGATCGAAACAGGAAGCCGACGCTATCGATACTAGTAGCTTGATCGAAACAGGAAGCCGACGCTAGCGATACTAGTAGCTTGATCGAACAGGAAGCCGACGCTATCGATACTAGTAGCTTGATCGAACAGGAAGCCGACGCTATCGATACTAGTAGCTTGATCGAAACAGGAAGCCGACGCTATCAATACTAGTAGCTTGATCGAAACAGGAAGCCGACGCTAGCGATACCAGTAGCTTGATCGAAACAGGAAGCCCACGCTAGCGTGCTAGTAGCTTGATCGAAACAGGAAGCCGACCCTATCGATACTAGTAGTTTGATTGAAACAGGAAGCAGACGCTGGAGGTACTAGTAGCTTGATCGAACAGGAAGCCGACGCTAGAGGTACTAGTAGCTTGATCGAAACAGGAAGCCGAAGCTAGCGATACTAGTAGCTTGCTCCCTTCAGCTGCCTTTTCGGAGCCGAGCTGCAGCCGCTGACCCGTCCAGGCATGAGTGACTCACACCTCCGCTCGGAGCTAGCTCGCCCGAGTGACGTCGCTCCCACACGGATCCTCTAAGTTCAGCCGCAGCTACAGGCGGCGAGAACGTACATGTTCGCCGGAGCGTGTTCGCCGGAGCGTGTCCACGTATGTCCATACGTGGAGTGTGAAGTGTTATTCATGGACGCTCCTTGATTCTGATGCGACCGGACGCTCACTGGGTAAAGTGGGACAGGAGGAGCATCAGCAGTGAACTGTGACACGGTCCTGATGGCCGCCGGCGCCCCGAGGCGTCTTCCTGTGCTGCCCTTTACCGTCCTTCAGACCCCCCGCTGACCCGCAGCCTCCACACATGCATATTCTCGTACGTTTGCATCCGTGTCCACGGCGCCCCCGGGCCGAGGTCACCGTCTGACCTTTTCCCGTGTCCACGTGGACTTGGGGGTGCAGATTACAGTTTGCTGAGTAAATCCAGGGAAAGTGGCTTCGGGTTTGCTGATGAAATAAAAATTCATCCTGACCTTTTTGCTCCTGAAACACCGGGGCGGAGGAAAACACAACTGCAGCACTCGTTATTAAACTGTGTGTTTAATGACTTTCATGTCAAACACGCGTGTGTTCATGACTCGGCGGTTCCTCCTGCAATAAGACAAGAGTCTGGATCTTTTTCTTCAGAGCTGCTCATGTGACCCCAGTGTTGGTAGTTGTTACTCAAGGGCACAGGTGGAAACCTTAGGTCGTCTCACGTGTCTATCGAGTAGAACTAATGTTGAAGGATTTGATGCCGTGTATATTGAAGGACAAACACAGTTGATTAGAAGTAGCAATTAGCGATACTAGTAGCTTGATCGAAACAGGAAGCCGACGCTAACGATACTAGTAGCTTGATCGGATAGGAAGCGAATGCTAGCGATACTAGTAGCTTGATTGAAACAGGAAGTGACGCTAGCGATACTAGTAGCTTGATCGAAACAGGAAGTGACGCTAGCGATACTAGTAGCTTGATCGAAACAGGAAGCCGACGCTAGCGATACTAGTAGCTTGATCGAAACAGGAAGCCGGCGCTAGCGATACTAGTAGCTTGATCGAAACAGGAAGCCGACGCTAACGATACTAGTAGCTTGATCGAACAGGAAGCGAACACTAGCGATACTAGTAGCTTGATTGAAACAGGAAGCCGACACTAGCAATACTAGTAGCTTGATCGAAACAGGAAGTGACGCTAGCGATACTAGTAGCTTCATCGAACAGGAAGCGAACGCTAGCGATACTAGTAGCTTGATCGAAACAGGAAGTGACGCTAGCGATACTAGTAGCTTGATCGAACAAGAAGCGAACGCTAGCGATACTAGTAGCTTGATCGAAACAGGAAGCCGACGCTATCAATAAGACAAGAGTCTGGATGTTTTTCTTCAGAGCTGCTCACGTGACCCCAGTGTTGGTAGTTGTTACTCAAGGGCACAGGTGGAAACCTTAGGTCGTCTCACGTGTCCTGTCGTGTAGTTTCCTCAGAAGGAAGGAAGATGAATGTTCAATGTTGACATGTTTAAGACGAGATGAGGAACAGAGTCTATCGAGTAGAACTAATGTTGAAGGATTTGATGCCGTGTATATTGAAGGACAAACACAGTTGATTAGAAGTAGCAATTAGCGATACTAGTAGCTTGATCGAACAAGAAGCCGATGCCAGCGATACTACGACGCTAGCAATACTAGTAGCTTGATCGAAACAGGAAGCCGACGCTAACGATACTAGTAGCTTGATCGAAACAGGAAGCCGACGCTAGCGATACTAGTAGCTTGATCGAAACAGGAAGCCAACGCTAACGATACTAGTAGCTTGATCGGATAGGAAGCGAATGCTAGCGATACTAGTGGCTTGATCGAAACAGGAAGCCGACGCTAGTAGCTTGATCGAAACAGGAAGTGATGCTAGCGATACTAGTAGCTTGATCGAACAAGATGCCGATGCCAGGGATACTAGTAGCTTGATCGAAACAGGAAGCCGACGCTAACGATACTAGTAGCTTGATCGAACAAGAAGCCGACGCTAACGATACTAGTAGCTTGATTGTAACAGGAAGCCGATGCTAGTAGCTTGATCGAAACAGGAAGCCGACGCTAACGATACAAGTAGCCTGATCGAAACAGGAAGCTGACGCTAACGATACTAGTAGCTTAATTGAAACAGGAAGCCGACGCTAGCGATACTAGTAGCTTGATCGAAACAGGAAGTGACGCTAGCGATACTAGTAGCTTGATCGAACAGGAAGCGAACGCTAGCGATACTAGTAGCTTGATCGAAACAGGAAGCCGACGCTAACGATACTAGTAGCTTGATCGAACAGGAAGCGAACGCTAGCGATACTAGTAGCTTGATCGAAACAGGAAGCTGACGCTAACGATACTAGTAGCTTGATTGAAACAGGAAGCCGACACTAGCAATACTAGTAGCTTGATCGAAACAGGAAGTGACGCTAGCGATACTAGTAGCTTGATCGAACAGGAAGCGAACGCTAGCGATACTAGTAGCTTGATCGAAACAGGAAGTGACGCTAGCGATACTAGTAGCTTGATCGAACAAGAAGCGAACGCTAGCGATACTAGTAGCTTGATCGAAACAGGAAGCCGACGCTATCAATAAGACAAGAGTCTGGATCTTTTTCTTCAGAGCTGCTCACGTGACCCCAGTGTTGGTAGTTGTTACTCAAGGGCACAGGTGGAAACCTGAAGTCGTCTCACGTGTCTTGTCGTGTAGTTTCCTCAGAAGGAAGGAAGATGAATGTTCAATGTTGACATGTTTAAGACGAGATGAGGAACAGAGTCTATCGAGTAGAACTAATGTTGAAGGATTTGATGCCGTGTATATTGAAGGACAAACACAGTTGATTAGAAATAGCGATTAGCGATACTAGTAGCTTGATCGAAACAGGAAGCCGACGCTAACGATACTAGTAGCTTGATCGGAACAGGAAGCCGACGCTAACGATACTAGTAGCTTGATTGGAACAGGAAGCCGACACTAGTAGCTTGACCGAAACAGGAAGTGATGCTAGCGATACTAGTAGCTTGATCGAACAAGAAGCCGATGCCCGCGATACTAGTAGCTTGATCGAAACAGGAAGCCGACGCTAACGATACTAGTAGCTTGATCGGATAGGAAGCGAACGCTAGCGATACTAGTAGCTTGATCGAAACAGGAATCCGACGCTAACGATACTAGTAGCTTGATCGAAACAGGAAGCCAACGCTAACGATACTAGTAGCTTGATCGGATAGGAAGCGAACGCTAGCGATACTAGTAGCTTGATCGAAACAGGAAGCCGAGGCTAGCGATACTAGTAGCTTGATCGAAACAGGAAGCCAACGCTAGCGATACTAGTAGCTTGATCGAACAAGAAGCCGATGCCAGCGATACTAGTAGCTTGATCGAAACAGGAAGCCAACGCTAACGATACTAGTAGCTTGATCGGATAGGAAGCGAATGCTAGCGATACTAGTAGCTTGATCGAAACAGGAAGCCGACGCTAACGATACTAGTAGCTTGATCGAACAGGAAGCGAACGCTAGCGATACTAGTAGCTTGATCAAAACAGGAAGCTGACGCTAACGATACTAGTAACTTGATTGAAACAGGAAGCCGACACTAGCAATACTAGTAGCTTGATCGAAACAGGAAGTGACGCTAGCGATACTAGTAGCTTGATCGAAACAGGAAGCCGACGCTAACGATACTAGTAGCTTGATCGAACAGGAAGCGAACGCTAGCGATACTAGTAGCTTGATCAAAACAGGAAGCTGACGCTAACGATACTAGTAACTTGATTGAAACAGGAAGCCGACACTAGCAATACTAGTAGCTTGATCGAAACAGGAAGTGACGCTAGCGATACTAGTAGCTTGATCGAAACAGGAAGTGATGCTAGCGATACTAGTAGCTTGATCGAACAAGAAGCCGATGCCCGCGATACTAGTAGCTTGATCGAAACAGGAAGCCGACGCTAACGATACTAGTAGCTTGATCGGATAGGAAGCGAACGCTAGCGATACTAGTAGCTTGATCGAAACAGGAATCCGACGCTAACGATACTAGTAGCTTGATCGAAACAGGAAGCCAACGCTAACGATACTAGTAGCTTGATCGGATAGGAAGCGAACGCTAGCGATACTAGTAGCTTGATCGAAACAGGAAGCCGAGGCTAGCGATACTAGTAGCTTGATCGAAACAGGAAGCCAACGCTAGCGATACTAGTAGCTTGATCGAACAAGAAGCCGATGCCAGCGATACTAGTAGCTTGATCGAAACAGGAAGCCAACGCTAACGATACTAGTAGCTTGATCGGATAGGAAGCGAATGCTAGCGATACTAGTAGCTTGATCGAAACAGGAAGCCGACGCTAACGATACTAGTAGCTTGATCGAACAGGAAGCGAACGCTAGCGATACTAGTAGCTTGATCAAAACAGGAAGCTGACGCTAACGATACTAGTAACTTGATTGAAACAGGAAGCCGACACTAGCAATACTAGTAGCTTGATCGAAACAGGAAGTGACGCTAGCGATACTAGTAGCTTGATCGAAACAGGAAGCCGACGCTAACGATACTAGTAGCTTGATCGAACAGGAAGCGAACGCTAGCGATACTAGTAGCTTGATCAAAACAGGAAGCTGACGCTAACGATACTAGTAACTTGATTGAAACAGGAAGCCGACACTAGCAATACTAGTAGCTTGATCGAAACAGGAAGTGACGCTAGCGATACTAGTAGCTTGATCGAAACAGGAAGCCGACGCTAACGATACTAGTAGCTTGGTCGAAACAGGAAGCCGACGCTAACGATACTAGTAGCTTGGTTGAAACAGGAAGCCGACGCTAACGATACTAGTAGCTTGGTCGAAACAGGAAGCCGACGCTAACGATACTAGTAGCTTGGTCGAAACAGGAAGCCGACGCTAGCGATACTAGTAGCTTGATCGAAACAGGTGTTGACCGATCCAGGTCGAAGAGAAGAAGGAAAGTCACCAGTTGTGGTTTGAAGGAGACGATGGAATCTTGAAGGCATCAAGAAGACTTTCACATCATCTAAAGATTGACGTTACGATAATGTGATTAATAATAATAACCATAATTACATTTCCACAAATTATTCTACTGAACCCGTTTTTCTATAAAAAGTATTTGTCTGAAAAACACATTTTTAAGTATATTTAAGTGGTTTAAAAATGTATTATCTCTTTTGAAAAGGATTAAGTAGCAAGATTTCCCCGGATTATAATCTGTAATCTGTGACGTGTGGACGGCAGCAGGTCCCGTCAGAGAGCGATATTGTGATGAAACTGATCTGAGTCCTTGAGATGAGAAGCTCTCTTCAAACCATCACCTCAGGTTCAGAGGCCCAGACATGTCGGTGAACACACACTTGTTAAAGATGCTGCAGCATGTCAAGGTCAGTGTGTGAGACCTCGCACATCGCAGGTGTGTGAGAGTTCAGCCTTTACGTTGCTGTCGCCGCGGCGACCACTGCGCCACGGTGACTGTGCTGCTGTGGAGAAGACTCCCCGCTGTGAGGCCAGATGTTTCCACCGACAGCTTCACGGCTGCGTGAGATCTGGAGCTTGACAGGAAGCCGACGCTAGCGATACTAGTAGCTTGATCGAAACAGGAAGCCGAAGCTAGCGATACTAGTAGCTTGATCGAAACAGGAAGCCGACACTAGCGGTACTAGTAGCTTGATCGAAACAGGAAGCCGACACTAGCGGTACTAGTAGCTTGATCGAACAGGAAGCCGAAGCTAGCGATACTAGTAGCTTGATCGAAACAGGAAGCCGACGCTAGAGGAACTAGTAGCTTGATCGAAACAGGAAGCCGACACTAGCGGTACTAGTAGCTGGATCGAAACAGGAAGCTTACGCTAGCGATACTAGTAGCTTGGTCGAAACAGGAAGCCGAAGCTAGCGATACTAGTAGTTTGATTGAAACAGGAAGCAGACACTAGAGGTACTAGTAGCTTGATCGAAACAGGAAGCCGAAGCTAGACGAACTAGTAGCTTGATCGAAACAGGAAGCAGACGCTAGCGATACTAGTAGCTTGGTCGAAACAGGAAGCCGAAGCTAGCGATACTAGTAGTTTGATTGAAACAGGAAGCAGACACTAGAGGTACTAGTAGCTTGATCGAAACAGGAAGCCGACGCTAGCGATACTAGTAGCTTGATCGAAACAGGAAGCCGACGCTTACGATACTTGTAGCTTGATCGAAACAGGAAGCTGACGCTAGAGGTACTAGTAGCTTGATCGAAACAGGAAGCTGACGCTAACGATACTAGTAGCTTGATCGAAACAGGAAGCTGACGCTAGCAACACTAGTAGCTTGATCGAAACAGGAAGCCGACGCTAACGATACTAGTAGCTTGATCGAAACAGGAAGCTGACGCTAGAGGTACTAGTAGCTTGATCGAAACAGGAAGCTGACGCTAGCGGTACTAGTAGCTTGATCGAAACAGGAAGCCGAAGCTAGCGATACTAGTAGCTTGATCGAAACAGGAAGCTGACGCTAGAGGTACTAGTAGCTTGATCGAAACAGGAAGCTGACGCTAGAGGTACTAGTAGCTTGATCGAAACAGGAAGCTGACGCTAGAGGTACTAGTAGCTTGATCGAAACAGGAAGCTGACGCTAGAGGTACTAGTAGCCTGATCTCGTATTACTTTATAAAGGTCAATGCATGTAAACAATGTAAGTCTGACTGATATCGATGTAAACGAATTACTGGCAGTTCCTTGAACATCCAACACAGATGGATCATGGGTAGAATCCAAGGCTCGACCTCTCGTGTGCGTCGCACTACGAAACATGCTAACAGTACTAGTAGCTTGATCGAAACAGGAAGCCGATGCTAACGATACTAGTAGCTTGGTCGAAACAGGAAGCCGACGCTAGCGATACTAGTAGCTTGATCGAAACAGGAAGCCGACGCTAGCGGTACTAGTAGCTTGATCGAAACAGGAAGCTGAAGCTAGACGAACTAGTAGCTTGATCGAAACAGGAAGCCGACGCTAGACGAACTAGTAGCTTGATCGAAACAGGAAGCCGATGCTAGAGGTACTAGTAGCTTGATCGAAACAGGAAGCTGATGCTAACGATACTAGTAGCTTGATCAAAACAGGAAGCCGACGCTAGAGGTACTAGTAGCTTGATCGAAACAGGAAGCTGACGCTAGAGGTACTAGTAGCTTGATCGAAACAGGAAGCCGACGCTAGCGGTACTAGTAGCTTGATCGAAACAGGAAGCCGACGCTAGCGATACTAGTAGCTTGATCGAAACAGGAAGCTGACGCTAGCGATACTAGTAGCTTGATCGAAACAGGAAGCTGACGCTAGCGATACTAGTAGCTTGGTCGAAACAGGAAGCCGACGCTAACGATACTAGTAGCTTGGTCGAAACAGGAAGCCGATGCTAACGATACTAGTAGCTTGATCGAAACAGGAAGCCGACGCTAACGATACTAGTAGCTTGGTCGAAACAGGAAGCCGATGCTAACGATACTAGTAGCTTGATCGAAACAGGAAGCCGACGCTAACGATACTAGTAGCTTGATCGAAACAGGAAGCTGACGCTGACGATACTAGTAGCTTGATCGAAACAGGAAGCCGATGCTAACGATACTAGTAGCTTGATCGAAACAGGAAGCCGACGCTAACGATACTAGTAGCTTGGTCGAAACAGGAAGCCGATGCTAACGATACTAGTAGCTTGATCGAAACAGGAAGCCGACGCTAACGATACTAGTAGCTTGATCGAAACAGGAAGCTGACGCTGACGATACTAGTAGCTTGATCGAAACAGGAAGCCGACGCTAACGATACTAGTAGCTTGACACAACGCACAACGACACACTCGATGGACACACAAACGTTTCTTTTGTGACGTTTATTGCATCGTTCCCCGAGGACGTGACGGTGCGTTCAGGTCGCCTCGCAAAAACAAAATACTTTATGCGTTTTATGCAAAAAGCCGGAGCTGATGCTTCGTAAAAGTATCCGAACAGTAAACGTGATACACCTCGAATCTACCAGAGCAGCAGCTTCTGAACTGATGCTTATCAGTGAATCTTCACATCGTTGGTGTTTTTACCACGAGAGTGAAATGAAACGGTGAAACAATAGAGTCACACATCACAACAACACACACACACTGATGATACAATAGAGTCACACATCACAACAACACACACTGATGATACAATAGAGTCACACATCACAACAACACACACTGATGATACAATAGAGTCACACATCACAACAACACACACACTGATGATACAATAGAGTCACACATCACAACAACACAAACACACTGATGATACAATAGAGTCACACATCACAACAACACACACACACTGATGATGCAATAGAGTCACACATCACCACAACACACACACTGATGACACAATAGAGTCACACATCACCACAACACACACACTGATGATACAATAGAGTCACACATCACAACAACACACACACTGATGATACAATAGAGTCACACATCACAACAACACACACTGATGATACAATAGAGCCACACATCACCACAACACACACACTGATGATACAATAGAGTCACACTTCACAACAACACACACACTGATGATACAATAGAGTCACACATCACAACATCACACACACTGATGATAAAATAGAGTCACACATCACAACAACACACACACTGGTGATACAATAGAGTCACACATCACAACAACACACACTGATGATACAATAGAGTCACACATCACAACAACACACACACACTGATGATGCAATAGAGTCACACATCACAACAACACACACACTGATGATACAATAGAGTCACACATCACAACAACACACACACACTGATGATACAATAGAGTCACACATCACAACAACACACACACTGATGATACAATAGAGTCACACATCACAACAACACACACACTTATGATACAATAGAGTCACACATCACAACAACACACACACTGATGATACAATAGAGTCACACATCACAACAACACACACACACTGATGATACAATAGAGTCACACATCACAACACCACACACTGATGATACAATAGAGTCACACATCACAACAACACACCCACACTGATGATACAATAGTCACACATCACAACAACACACACACACTGATGATACAATAGAGTCACACATCACAACAACACACACACACTGATGAAACAATAGAGTCACGCATCACGACAACACACACTGATGATACAATAGAGTCACACATCACAACAACACACACACACTGATGATACAATAGAGTCACACATCACAACAACACACGCACTGATGACGCAATAGAGTCACACATCACAACAACACAAACACACTGATGATACAATAGAGTCACACATCACAACAACACACACACACTGATGATACAATAGAGTCACACATCACAACAACACACACACACTGATGATACAATAGAGTCACACATCACATCAACACACACACACACTGATGATACCATAGAGTCACACATCACAACAACACACACACTGATGATACAATAGAGTCACACATCACAACAACACACACACACTGATGATACAATAGAGTCACACATCACAACAACACACACACACTGATGATACAATAGAGTCACACATCACAACAACACAAACACACTGATGATACAATAGAGTCACACATCACAACAACACACACACTGATGATACAATAGAGTCACACATCACAACAACACACACACACTGATGATACAATAGAGTCACACATCACAGCAACACACACACTGATGATACAATAGAGTCACACATCACAACAACACACACACTGATGATACAATAGAGTCACACATCACAACAACACACACACTGATGATACAATAGAGTCACACATCACAACAACACACAC